>NW_010528400.1:0-41300 GCF_000687285.1 Phaethon lepturus | reverse complement strand
ATGCCGGGGGGGGCAGGGCCCGTCCCCCCGCCCCAGCCAGGGGCAGGGCAGGCCGGGGGGCACCAGGGGCAGCGTCGGGTTCCTCCCTGGGCACAGGCCATGACATCATCCTGCAAGTAGGGATGAGGATCGAGCCCGCAGAGGGGAACCAGCCGGCGATGGCTGAGGCACCGATCTAGCCAAGGAATCCGAGTGTCTTCTTGTAATACCAAATTTTTGCTCTTCTAATTTTGATTGGGTTGGAAAGAGGTATTCTTTTTCCTCTCTCCAGCAAGCATTTTGTTGATTCAGATTGTTAGGAATTCCCATTACTCCTCCAGTTTAGCACGTCTGTGGGGTACACCCAGGAACACCAGCCGCTTAATGTTTTCATACAAATTAAGAAACATTAGCTGAGGCAGCAATGAGCACAGCGCAACGCAGTAAGTTTTCAGACTTGGTGCTTCACTGCAGTTGCCCAGAGTGGAACACACAGCACAGACGTATGGTCTTCCACTCCTCTCCTCACCAGCCACGTAAAGGACGCACGGTTCTCGCATCCCTCCGAGCCAGGACAGCCACGGCAACGCCGGAGCAGCGTCTGCCCTCGCTGTTAAGCTGCCAATTGAGAGACCAAAGGCTTGGCCTGAGAGAAGATTTCTGATGGCGATCTAAGGCAAGGCAGATGAGTTCATCCAAAAATTTTAAGTGTATTTGGACAAATTATACTTGTCCTAGAAATATATTACACTAATGAAGTTATGCTGTCATCCACTGCAAGGCCTGGCAGGACTTGCAAACTATTTTAATCCTCCAGGAATACATTTGCCCAAACAATAATTTGACTTGTCATTAGTAAACTCCTAGCTCAGCTTTTTAAGAGACAGAAACACACAAAAAAGTATCGATTTCTAGGTTATCGATTCCTATCACAATTGCATCAGATTTCTTCTCAGGTCTGTAGCAAACTGATCTATGAGCTATATTTTCCTACCTGTATGTTGGAGGTCCATAGGCTTTAGAGAGGGCTTTTCAGAATAATGCAGCAGCTTGTTGCTTTGATTTCAAAAGAGCATGGAGCTTGCCAAATCTCTTCAAAGGGAAGGGGGAAAAAAAAAGGTAATTTGTCCTTGTAAGTGCTGATGCAACATGAGAATAGATCTGTGGGCCTTGTAAATACGGTGCTTAAAGAACAGGTCCTCTGTTGTGTGCTGGGCTGCTGCAAGAGGAAAAGATCAACTCAAAGGAGCGTCAAATTGCAGCTCAGTATTTCTTCTTGGCTCAGACTCTCCACTTATCTTAGATGTCACTCTCCCTAACCAGAGCAAGAAAAATAAAGACATTTTCAAGAACAGGATTCAGCCTACCTAGCTACATGCTAGACAGGTTATTCTGAATTTGTCATCCTATATTCTCTTTCTACTCAGTGGAGAGAAACCCAGCAGATGTGTCATCTGATCCATTTTAAGCATCTTTGTTAGAATGAGAGGAACTGCTCTCTGAAGGTGTCTATTTCTTTCCATTGACTACACATGGAGCATAGAGTGATTAGCTCAGATTTAGATGTATGACTTTTAAGCCCCATGCTGGGACAGATGATTCCCACGCTTATATTTCCTCCTTTCCCCCTTCTGTTCTTTTTTTAAAATGTCTCTGTACCCTACTCCTAATCAGCACAGGACAAGTCAAGGGGGCACACCCTTCTTGCTGCATCCTTCCCCCAAAACAACCCTTCAGCTGTGCATGACTTCTCTGCTCCCCAGCCTGCATTGCTGCGTTACACCACATCATTCCTTAGGAGATTCCCCACAAGACACTTGCTAGCTGTGAGGAGGGATCAGACAGCTGCAGGAGGAAGCGCCTGTTGTACTGGGGTGGGGGGGCAAGGTATGTCCTCGGCCACTCCTCACAAGGGGTCCTTCTCTTCTTGTGGATGACATTTTTTCCTTTGACAAGATTTGCACAGCAACTGGTGACACTGCTGGGCTGTGTTCATTGGGAAATACCCCAACATCAATACTTACCGGTAATTCTTTTCAGTAAGATAAGCTGTTAAGTTTCTGCACCAACAGAGCACCAATGTTATCCATTTTCATTGTAAGACAGAAGTAAACCGACTTGATTTAGGTCAGCCTTACTTAGGCTCACTGTGTTTTTACCAGTTGGCTTCCTTCCAGCACTGGTGTATTTATCTTCATATCACTTTTCCGCACCAGAAAACATCCCATTCTCCTCACTTTACAGAAGGGTTCCTGAAGCAGAGTTGACCTCCTCCCAGGCAACAAAGGGAGTAGTGAGGAAGTTACATGGGAACCAGAGTGTAGGAACTTTACCAGCCTGGAAATGAAGCTCTGCTCCTTTCATCAGGAAAGACAGCACCAAGGAAGTTTTTGATACGGAATCCTGAGGGAGTAGAGGCAACTCTCAGACATGGGCCAGGCCCTGGCAACAGAGTACTCCCAGCTGCAAAATTTGAAGAAACTGCATTGCCTACACCTGGAAGCCCAGCTCTAACTCGTGAGTTAGGAACTGCCCAAGCGCCCCTGGGCACCAGCCACTGATTAGCCTCTCCTAGCCAGGTGCACTGAAGCATCTTCATCAAGTCAGCACTGTGTTCTCAGCCCTGTTTTCTCTGTGGTTGTAACAGGCAAAGGAACTTCAGCTGAGGGTAGTCTGCTTCAAATAATCTGCCTTTCCAGAGGGAGAACTGGAGATGTTCAAAACAGTCCTCCACTAAGGGGAGCTGAGTGCTGTCCTTCTCAGTCCTCAGATCTATACTGTGGGTGGACAGAGTGCAACTCCTGTTACGACGTTACTACCATCAGGCATACATCTCTCTTCCCATCGCTATCAGGCGATGGGCCAACATCTCTACTCATGGAAAGGATGTCTGAGAGCTTGGTAAAGAGACTCACAAGCACCATGGGAAATTTCTATAAAATAATGGCAAGGGCACAGCTAAGCCAGCTAGTTGTTGCCTGTTCTGTGGCATGCTCTGTGCAGGTGGCGGCATCCTCTTATATAAAAGGCTGTCAAGGTACCTTGATTCTCCTTCACGAGAAAACTTGTAGAGTCTTGAGTCTTTTTAAGAGGATGCTGCCACCTACACAGAGCATGCCACACGGAGGACAGCGGCTGTGGTGGGAGCCACCTGTGTGACAGGCAGCACCCAGAATGGATTCCGAGGTTAAACCCATTCCAACAGCTCAGCTGTTGTTGGTTCTTAACTGAAAGGACAGCACAGCCTGGGTGAGCCCTTCCTGCGGAGTGGTGCATCGGTTTGCACACATAGGGAAAGCCTGGTCTCACCCACATGCTGCTCCTGTAGAGGTGAGGCACTCAATTGGGCTCTACGTGGTTCTCAGTCAGTAGTTTATGGCACAGATTAGTGAAGTTCAGGAGAACTGGACTCCAACTTGTAACGTACAAGAAACTACATACAACGTTTGCATCTTTGGAAGAGAGGGTTAAACTGATCCACCAAGTTAAACGATATACTGCCATGTTTGAAAAGCCTCCTCATCTGGTCTAGAGATGTCTGCCATTAGTGTGACACTTATATGTAAAGAGATAAAACTTTTGCAATTAGCTCCAATTTTCATCCATGCACTTTACTTCTGCTTCCAACCAGAGTTAGTTCAAATTACTGTTTATGTTTGACACCAGTCTGGCAGCAACAGCAGAAGCTTAATAACATAGAGGATCGTTTATTTATTTATTTGCTTGCTACGGTGCCCGAATCACATTTCTAAAAATGCCTGCGCAGCATCTTCCACTACTGGAAATGTATTAAGACTAAATGATGCATCTCATCTTTACCAGTGGAGATGGAATATCATAGGAATCAGGGAAGCTGCGAACTGTACCACCTAGTCAGTTATTTATTTGGAGAACCCATTAAACAAAGTATTTAAGTAATGAAATATCTTGCTTATTGTTAATAATATCCTGCATAGGAGGAAGCTCATCACCCAAGTTCTCTGGAGTCTGTGGTTATGCTGCATAATTACATAATAATCAACCACACAGTCAGTGTCTATCCAGCAAACATTTCAATTTTATTCTATCATAGAGGAATACAGTGGTGCTATACTAATTTATTAAAAAGGAAAATCATGACTCAATACCCTCTTACATCATGAGAATAAAAAAAAAAACAGGTATTTTGAGAAATAAAAAATGTTTGCTTACCAGCATTTGAGTTTTTTAATTCCTATTTTCCATCAAGAACATGGGTAAATACTTAAAATGCCAGTTACCTCAAAATTATGACTCATCTGAAATCACTGGAGTGACCACATAAGGGAAGCATACTCTCAAGTCCCAAGAGCTGGGATATCAAATTTCTCAGTCCATCAATTAAAGGCACTTACTTACACACTACAACCAGTACATCTGGAATCTCAGTTACATTCTGTGCTGCAGGAAGAAGTTTTGCAAGATTCAAACCTTCAGCTCTAATTCCATCTTCCTCTGACATTTAGCTTCATTCTCTCACTGACCACAACTATCAGCAATTCAATTTCCCATTTTTGTCTTCAGATTTGTCCACTGTTTAGAATATGGTGCACAGAGACTTTAGAGGAGACAGAATTTACCTTGTAACAGTCAGCAACATTACAAAAGATCACCCTGTCACAAAATCAAGGAAAACCCAGACATCACTACGCTCCCATCTGTACTTTAAATAAATCCATCTCTGTGATTCAGTCTTCTATGCCTAAAATGAAAACGACAGTACATACTGTGCTTTGAAGGATTAATTACTCCTAAATGTGCTGAAATATTCATACAAAAGATATTGTATAAAGACATGTAACTGTTCATTGCTGGAAATGTAAACAAAACCCTTTTCACAGCACAGCATAACACTAGTGAGAAAAGTCCGTGCAAGATAAATCCAGGAATTTCAAAACACTCATCTATCCAAAACCACCAAACTAAACAAAAAATTCCAACATTGTTTGGGAAAGCTAGCAGTGCAAAAGTTTTATTCAGGTCCAAAGAAATAACACAACATTTTTGAAAGCAAAAACTATCTTTTTGCTGTTGCAAAGAAACTTGAGTCATCAAACTTAATCACCAGGATGCCCTTATTTTCAGAAAGGCAGGAGGAAAATGGTTTAAAAAGTGATTTAAAGTGATAAAAAGTACAGAACTATAATCATTTTGCACAGCAAACATTACAGCTGGACACACAATTAGAATGGTCAAACACATGTTTTAGGGCTCAATTATCATACTACTGACTTTCAAATCCTCAGCTTGTACCTGGCAAGCTGAAATAGGGACTAAAAAGGACATAGTCTGCTCCTCTCCTCAGGCCATTGCTGTACGAAACTGTACGAAACTGTACGAAACTGTACCAATCGATGTATCTTCTTAGGCTTCAAAAAAATGTCTCTTTTTAAGTCCTCAGTGAGGACTCCCCAAGAGGGAAGCGTCCAAGCCTCCTGCTGTGACTAAATGACATTCTGCCACATTTGTGCAACCTTTTCAGTTATTTTGAGGCGCTACAGGGACTGGACTTGAGTGCATTGACTAACATTTGATTCAGAGGCTGCAGTAGTAAATGTCTGCTGCATGAATCCAAGAACTGGATATTCTTCACTCCTGCAGATGTCCCTTGTCTTTTATGCCAATAGGACCATTATGGTGATTTTTTCCCTTTCCTTCTCCTCAATGACAAATGCCAGCACAATCAAAATTTGGAAACTTTCCATGTGAAAAACAGGAACAGAAGAGTGCTAACCTAATCAGCTGTGCTATGCTTTCAACTGTGACTCTTGGGGAAAAAACTGGCCAGGCAGACCACCTTGCTTATGAAAGAATGATACCAGGTGCATCATGATAACATTAGAAATATCTGTAATAAACCTCATACTATGCAAGAGAAAAAAATAGGGCTTCCATACTGAATATGCTATAAAATACTGCAAGTTGTATTTTTCTGCATTTTAGAATGACTTCATTGATCTTTTAGTATGAGTTTAATTACAGCCTCACTTTAATGCTGCCAGTAATAAGGAACTATTAGTACTGCTCTTAAAGAGGCAAAAGGCTTTATTAGATACTGTAAAGAGCTAGGGATGCTCTTAAAAATAATAAAGGGCAGTCAATCAATCACATTTGCTCTGCAAAGAGCTTTTAAGATGGAACCCAGAGGCTTGAAGCTTCATTACAACAACATTTTTCCTGTTGCCACTTAAAAAAAATCTACTGAAGTTTAATGACTAAAATGTTGATAATGAAACTCTAACAAGAATTGCATGCTTATGAATGAAAATACAAAATAGTTCTACTTTCATTGAAGAGTTGACTTTAAAGACTGGCACTATTTTGGACACTAAAAATACATGGATCAGTATCACTTAAGAATACATAGACATTTTTATGGAACCCAGACTGTGGCTACAAAGGTTCATCTAAGAGTTCAAATTTCAAATAGGAACATACCAATATCAGGAAACATAATATATATCTAGAGTTTAAAAGAAACAACCCTTCTACAAGGTAGGTTTTGAAGAATCCTTACTAAAAACTGCTCTCTCTTTCTTTAATTTCTCCCCATTACTAGTGCCTTAAGTAGCTGGAAATGGTGCTGTACTTCTAAACCATGCAAACAGAAAGTGGTGATCAACACAGGATGTATGGCAAGGCAGATTTTAAAAATGTTAAATTTGGAGGTGTATTTTCTTTTCCACTACAGTAAGAAAGCTCATGGAATAGAAAACAACTTTATACTGTAAAGGGACTCTACAGTACGGTATCACCTAAGAAATCAGACGGGCTAGTAAACTATGCTCTCAGTCTTTTTAAAAGCCAAATGAAAGGCATGTTCAGCTGTACCAACATCAGACTACTTGAGAGTTTCTCTTTGGTGCCTATACTGAATGGGGATGCCCTTGTATGGAATTTTATCCGAGATTTACCACTTTGGGTGGTGAGATGATACTTCAGGTTACATCAGTCAGCCTTTTTCTTCTTGGTTGAGAGGCCAAAAATGCTAGAGGCTTGTTTGTTTTCAGTGGTTGTTGTGCAGTCAAAGAGCTCAAAGATCTACCTAGTGTATAAAAAAATTAAATGTTTTTCAAAGCGTGCAACTCCCTGACACCCAGAATCACTAATGAGAACCAGAATGGAAAGAGTCAGAGATCACCAGAACAAAGATGGCAACTAGAAGAACAATTCCGTTGGGCAGCGGAACACTTCCATTAAGGCTACCAAGAAGACATGCCAATCTGGGTTTGGTTTTATAATATGGCACAAATACATTCATTTTCCATTTAGAAACTTTCAGTTAAATTATGGTTTTTGAAAAGCAATTGGAAGCTCTTGGCATTAATATTAAATCAGTGCTTTAGTTTTAGAAGCTGCTTTGCTCCTACAGTCTTTTTAATCGATCCTTTTTGGGGATTAACCATCTTCAGGTTTCCTGGAACACTGCGTCTCCCTCTGAAATAAAATGGATGAAGTTAGTCATCAAGTGTCACATTCCCTATAAGCTTTAACTGCTAGAAATTTGCATGCTTTTTATATCTGCATAACTGATTACTATTGTCAATTAATAAACCTCAGAGAGGAAAAAACAAGTGTATTTCTGGGTTTGCAGGCTAGCAAAGCATCTAATTATACTGCACACAAACTCAATCTTCATCTCATGATTCCTGACTACTTCCTGTTATCTGAACGATGGTATTTGAAGAACGTGAATAGAATACTAAACACTTGCACAAAGAGAAAGATAACTGGCTAAGGTGACATTTTCATCAGCTACATAATCCCCATTAGGAAATAGAAAAACACTTCATGAAGAGGTAGTCACAGTTCTCTGCAGGTATTCCACTCTGGAGATCCATGCTCTTGAGCCCATGATCTTACATAGGAAACGCTGCCAGCAGGCTTCTGAAGTGGTACACATCATACATACGTACCCACCTACAGGCACCCTGCTAGAGCTGTTTTCATCTTGATCTTCTAAGAGAAATCAGTGGGAATGTAAACAAATCTCCAGGGGGCATATGGTGATTCCACAAACTGGAAGGGTCATTCTCATGATCAAGCAGCATGCATCTCTACTCTTATGCAACGTACATTTGTTTCTCTCCCTGTTCGTTACTACAGTGGAAAGACAGCACTTTAAATACTCTACTGACACTACACAGGGTTTCAATATCTTTCTCAAGTAATTGGCAGTCCATGATGGTAGCCAGAGAAGTATTTTGTTATGCAGTAGAAGCTGTGATGACATGATCTGTGCAAGTTTCAGATTTCTGGGCAAACAGCCAACTAAGTTGTGCTTAGGGCTTGCTCGTCTTCTTGAGATTGACACACCCTTTGTTCCAGCTCTTACAAGCAGTCATAGTCTTGAAGGGACAGTTGCCCCCATAGAGATATGGAGCTGCTTCTACTGAGAGGTTGGAAGATCAGAACCCAAGGCCCCAGTTTGCTCAATAATCAACTGATTATTCAAATTCAAATAAATTGATTAATCAAAATCAATTGATTAATCTGTAGATCACTGTTATAGCTGGACCAAGCAAACAGCATATGTCTATGTGGAATTGTGCAGCAGCAAAACCTCTTTCTACTCAAAACCAGCTGGACTTATCAACTTAAAAGCCAGGTATTTGCAGCCAGTGCAGTGTTGAAACTGAGCTAGTGAGCCCTGCTATATGCCTCAGTATAACAGTAAGGGCTCAGAATGACATTAAATTGGCTGCTCATATTTCATCGGAGACATGAGTCATCAAGACGTCCATGTTTTTTCCCAATTGTCAGCTAGTCTACCTTCTTCTTGTCCCATGAAATACCATAAAAAGGACCTTTACTGAACTTGGCTTCAATATTTGGATGGACAGGAAACTGAATGCATCAACAATTAGTGTTCACAATTACTCCTCAGAATTGTTTCAGTATTGCTTTAATATATAGGTTGGGTTTTCCATACCTGTACCTACAGTTAAAACAAGCATTAAACACAGTTTCTTAGTATGGTTTGAAATCCAATGAAGGTGGGTGTTTTCTGAAAGGCCAAAAGAAGTGAGATAAAAACTCTGGACAGAAAATTTTCAAATTATTCTCAAGAACGTGTTTATTTTCAATCATGCAGGTCTTCTCTTATTTGAAAGAAATTATTTCTCATTAATGTCATCTTGAATGAACAATCTTCAGGCTGTAAATCAAAATGTAATTAAAAAGGAATAAAATAACAATGGTTGTGTTAACCTTGTGATGATCAAAGGGTGCTTACTTGCATTCTAGTATTTCCTTAAAATACAAACTATGCCAAATGCCCATTCTTACCTCCATGTTGCCAACTAAGACCAAAGTTTGACCTGAAAGTTCTAAGTCAGTGATTATAAAAGCCAATGTTTCGCAAACTGGGTCCTCTGCGACTACAGGCAATTTAAAAGATGAACAATTCCCTTCATTTGTGTAAAGTATTTTGGAAAGTTAAAAAAAAAAAAATCCTCTGAGAGAAGATGGGTTGAAAGGGGATATTTTGTTGCAACATGCATCTTCTGAGACTAGCAATTACAGGACACTTTCTTTTCTTTTACACTTTATTTTCTTTTGTTTGATATAAAGAAAATTACAGAAACACCCTGTCATATAATTTCAGGGTAAGTAATGGTCTTCTGAAATAAATTATAAAAAAACCTATCATAATCACAGATCAATGCTAACCCTCAACAAACCTCAATATCTGGTTGATGATATTTAAACTCCCATCAGAGACACCGAATTCTCCTAATTCTAGCTTCCTGACCTTCTCCACATGAGCTATGTTAAGTATCACTGGGGCCAGAAGCAACACACTGGCTATATATGGGGTACATAGGCCCATACAGTGCTGCTTCTGCATTGAGAAACTTTAGTTACAGACTTTAATTCATATTGTGCTACATTAATTCATATTATACTAATATCATCTCCTGGCACATGAAGATCCACTGCTCTGATTTATGAAATCCTGTGATTCTGTGCTTACACAGGATGAAAGGATAAAGCTGGTAAGCAAATATGTCTACACAATTTCATGCTTATAATTTACTCATTACATTTTCAGATGTTCCCAAAATGTATTGTGTGCTCATTTTAATAATATAGGTAACTGGGTTCATGGAAGAGTATTTACTGTGAGATACTAAATACATAGAAACCATACTAGCTCAGGAAGTCTCCAAATATAAAGTATTTGGGAGAGTTCCAGAAGCAAATATTGTTATCTGTCTGATTACACACTTTTGTAGGCATCTACTCATGGCCACTGGAGGCAGGATACTGGGTCTGACACTTTTGGTGTGATTCCCTATATTCTTCATACTTTATGTTCTTAACATTATCAGTTCAGTTAAAAAATAAATCTCCTCCAATTTCAAGCTTTCTCATAAGCACTACAGTCAGAAACTCATTTTATTTCTATATAGCTCAGAGCAGGTGGCTTCTTTTCAAATTTAAATTTCTAACCCATAAAACTAAACAGAACACCGAAGCCTTTATATGTTGTCAGCTAAAATCACTCACATTATCATCCACAAAAAGCTTTACAATCTCTATTGGCTAAAAAGGACCAAGCAAGGTATTATTTAATTGAATTACTCTTAATGAACTAAAGGGTATACTTGTTGCTCCCAACTCTGCAATAATATAGAAAAAAAATGACCCATTTTAAACACAGGTTGAAAGGGAGGAACATCAGAGGTACTGTAAGATTTCAAAAAGGTCACTTAAATATATATATTTTTTCAATATTGCAACATACTTAGTAATAAATAAAACTGATTCAAAAGCAGTATCAAAAATGATGTTAAGATTAATATTTTGTCAATAGGATTATGCCCAGTGATATTTACCATGAACAGAGAGTTGTAATATTCAAAACATAGTACTTAGCAAAAAATAATCAACCAGAAAACAGAGGGAATATAAAGGAAATTTACCTCAGTATCTGATTTTCTCCCTTGCCTGTCACAGCATCTGTTTTTTGCTTTTCAACAATTTTAAGTGTAGCTGAGGTCTGCAATAGCCAAATTTTTACAAAGCAAGTTAAAATCTAACCACAATCACAATTAAAGAAGCAAAATTTTTCCAAACGAATTTTGACCCAATATGGTCTTACTATCATAAAGTACTTCAAGCACGTATTATACTGATGCCTTGTTGATTTGGGGAATTGAACACATACCAAAATCCCTTGCTGTGCAAAAATACCATTATTTTTTAAGCTGGATGATCGGAGAATATGTAATTTCAATCAGCATATTTTTGGTCATACTGCCTATAACTCCACATTTTTAATGAAGAAGCATTATATTTCTAACATACTTCCCTGAATGGGAAACAAAACAAATTACAGCGACGTAGTTGTACTTTTGAATGATTAAACCATTAATAAAGAACAGGAACCACTTTAAAAAAATTAACACATCATGGAAATCTTTGCATACTCTGGAAGTCTACATTACTGGACATACTGAAAAAAACCCAGTTGTTACCCTTGGTATTGCATTTAACAGAATCTGAGCAGGATTAAATCAGTTGATTCTCCTGTTCCTTAGGTCTCCTCCCAGAATTCCTTCCTCACCCGGCACTTGCTGGCTCATCCAGCTGCCTTTACTAAAACTGCTTCTCAGAGGGACAGCTATACCATGGACAGAAAACCAGAAGGTTTAGGGCTTGTCTGGCTGCTGTGCACCCTTGGGTGTCTAGTGTAAGTGAATGGAATTTTCTCAGCCCCTTCAAACAGATCCATCAGACACATGTAATAAATATATGATAATCATGATAGACGATGTATTGGCTACACGACGCCAGTGAAGACTTTTTGAAAGCCTAGAGCTAGATTTTGGAGCTACCTAAAAATGGCACAAGGTTTGGGTTATTACATTACATTACATTACATACTACATTATGACATCACATTTGTGAATGTGTGAAAACATCTTGCACTTGTGAGAAAAAAATTCTGTCACTGAAAAGCAGGTCTCTCTGCTTACAAGACAATGGTTTCTACTGTGCTTCCATGTATGCAATGCACCAGGCAAGTACTCCTGACCTAGTCATAGCAAAGTCAGCTATAACAAAAGCAGAGTCTTTTCAGAGTGCAAGTGTAAAAATGGAATAGGATCTGCACAGATTCACTACCTTGAAGGCAAGAAAGTTTTTGCACTTTAGGAACTCTAGTATTTATCATCTTTCTGAGCAGATGTGATTCTGTGACACATGAAGCAAGACCTATGCTACAATTACCTTCACTGTTTTTTTTTTTAATTTTTATGAATATAGAGTTCCAGTATATATAAGTATTATCCATAGCACTGTTTTTTTGCCAGTACAGTTTAATCCAGGCTTATCCCAACTAAAATGAGCCTATGTTGCACAAGCAGCTTTCCACCTGTACCTATCTATAATTGTGGGCTTTTTCTGCAATGAAATCCCAATCACAAGTCAGACTCTACTATGCTAGTAGAAGTTTGAGCTAAAAATCTGGCCTGAAAGAATGGCCCTTTTAAAGATCTGCTATCATTCTTATTTGCTTGCTTCTCAAACCAGTTTCTGAATACCACCAGAAAATGCTTTGAGATTTGTGGAGTCCAAATCCCAAAGCAACATTTTCTCAGATTGAAAACAAAAAAAGCAAACAGGTATACACCATAAACCACTGGTGCCTCTAGCATGAGTTCTTAAATTAGTGAAATTCTTAATTTATTTTAAAACTATCATTTAAAGTTGACTATGTCTTTATGGATCCAGACAAGACAAACAACAAAAGCACTCAGAAGATACATATATTTTGTAAAAAAGCAGAAAAGCCCTGAATAATGAAAAAGGTAAATGAAAGAAATGGCTTCTCAGAAGCATTTTTCTCTTCTGCTTCTGCTGCAGGCTTCAGGAGAGATCCAAAACAAAGTAGAAAAAAACACAAAACATCTGGGATATTTTAATACCTACCAGTAAAAACTTCTATTTTTTTTTACTGTGAGCTATCGAAAATCACAAACATAATGAGGGAAAAAAGGCCTAAAAAAATTAAATCCATTCTCTGTAACTAAGAGAGTGTCATTGGAATATATTGTTGTCACAGGATAACAATATCCTTTATGATATTTACTTCGGGATGTATGGAAAATGTTAGTCTATGCGTTAAATCCTTCTAACTCAACTGCTGCCAACATTACTCTGCAGACTCTAGAACAGTGAAATTTTAATACATCTGAAAGAGTCTAGACTGAACGTAAGTTTACTTCTGCCTCTATTGTTAAAATGAACTGCTAAAAGGGAGGGCATACATATGTAGATTTAAAAAGAATGTAAAAGCAACAACCAAATCAAAGTCATAGCAGAACAGAACCTGAAGGGACCAGATGAGCCACTGATTTTTTTGCAACCAACAGTCAACCATGATTAGGCTGAACATCAGCCACCATCATGGCTGAACATCTACCATGTTCAGATTAGCAACATAAAAGGTAGATGTCTAATCCAAACTACTCACCTAGGCTCTGCTTATAGCTCAGGAAGAGAGACAGCTAAGTCCCTGGGAACTTCATTTCATGTTGATCTAAAATAGGTGTGATGGTTTGCACCTTAAACATGCTTCTCTCCCCACAGATTACAGAGGATCCCTCTACAACTGCTTTAGATTGGCTGTTTAACATTCAGAGAACTAAAGTTAGGGAGATTAATCTGAAGATTATTATTTTGCTCTCATATAATTCTGAAATCAGGGGGGCAAATAATTCATTACTGAAAATATAATGTACTAACTACCTTGAGTGTCAGTGGCAAAATCCTAGTCCCTAATGCCCCATTTAAGCAACATGCCAGTGCACATACCTCATTTCAAATAATGTTTTATGCGTGTTTAAGTGCTTTTCTAGGCAGCTGAACATGGGCACTCCTTTTGCTAGCATGTTCAGTAATAAAACCATCTTTTATTTCCCACCTTCCTCCTCCAGCAGTTCCCAGTTTCATTGTTAATGCAAAGATATTAAGAGTTATCATGGGCATTTCCTGGGCTCTTTCTCAGTTTCATGCTAGAAAGTTAGTTTAAGCAATTCTTTCACATTTCCCAAAGCAGCAATGAACCACGTGGGAGAATCAGTTGCCCACTGTGCGAACACATAGAAACACTGCTAATTACAGCCTTTCGTCGCAGTTAGCTATGACAGGGATTCCCTAACAGTCATTTCTGACTATCACACTAAGCTCTTACTTTTACATTATTCAGGAATTAAAAGCTCTTTCAGAGTAAGAAGTCTAGAAACCTTTACAGCTTCCTTTACAGGTTTGCCCGGTTTGCAGTATCAGTTTTTATGTATTACATAATTTTCAGTAATAAAATTCAACCTCTGATTTCACAAAAACAAGGTATCTTATCACTTATCTTATGAATTTAATTTAAGTATGTGCTGTATTATTATTCTGAGCTGGCTGGCTAGTTTGTCTTTAAAAGAAAAAAGGGGAAATACGAAAAAAAGGAATTGCTACTTAAGGTGGGTGTCACTGCTGCTAATAGTTTGGTTCTGTTCTTTTCAGTTGAAACATTAAACTAGCATACCAATCTTGTGACTAATGGATGGACAAGCAAGTATCAGAAAATCACTTCAGCCTTCTCAGTTAAGGGCACTTTGACTCTCCTTGGGAACATGTAAACTCCAATTGATACAAATGCAAAAAAAAAAGTATTTAAAAATAAACTATCTGTAGCAATTTTTCAATTTCTAGCTCTTAAAAAAAGCAGCTTTTGTAATGGATTTGGTAGATGAATGAAGTGATAAAAGACTTTGACCTAATGGCATTAACAGATGTTGTTGCTATATTAAGAAAGCATAAAGATTTTTAAAAGTTATTGAGTCACAGAGTTTTTTTCTTACCTGTAAGATCTCTGAGAGGTACATGCGCCGCTCATCATTAGCTTTGTGGTAAGCCTACATTTAAAATAAGGGATATAGGCTACCATTAAGCTATTAAAACTATAAGCTATTAAGCTATTTTTAAACTATTTTAAAAGTTGAATCGTACATGAAGAAACAAATATAGGGCAGAGTTTTTTTCCAGTGACAAATTTTGTGGAACTATTCTATTGTGTGTTCCACACACATTGTCAGTTTGTCAGACAACATAATGGCTTTTATAGATTAGAGATATACAGTGATTACAAACCTTTGCTTCTTGTTCCAGCCTAAGTTCATAGTCTTTTAGCTGATTCTGGAGACTTTTCGTCTCTTCTTCCAGTTGTTTAAGAATCTCCTTTAAGGAACCCTGTGGTTATAGCGAATAAAATGATGGTTTATGAATATTTCCATTCTGTATAAAGAAGCCATCACAATAGCCCTTATTCTTCAAGCATTATGATGCTTGTCATTCTGTTTGCTTCTTCTGCACTTTTTGTTTGCATGGTTCTGGCTGGCACACTGCAGAGACAAAGGCAATTAACCATATGCTATAATTATCAGTTATGCACTACACATTTCCTCTGTGTTAAAATGATCATAGAATCATAGAATCATAGAATAGGTTGGGTTGGAAGGGACCTTTAAAGGTCATCTAGTCCAACCCCCCTGTCATAAGCAGGGACATCTTTCACTAGATCAGGTTGCTCAGAGCCCCGTCCAGCCTGGCCTTGAATGTTTCCAGGGATGGGGCATCTACCACCTCTCTGGGAAACCTGTGCCAGTGGTTCACCACCCTCATTGGGAAAAATTTCTTCCTTATATCTAGTCTACATCTGCCATCTTTTAGTTTAAGACCGTTATCCCTTGTCCTATCACTACAGGCCCTGCTAAAAAGTTAGTCCCAGCTTACTTAAAAGCCCATTTCTTATAAGCCTCTTACTTTTAGCACTCAGGAGTACTGAAAGGCTGCAGCAAGGTCTCCCTGGAGCCTTCTCTTCTCCAGGCTGAACAACCCCAACTCTCTCAGCCTGTCCTCATAGGAGAGGTATTCCATCCCTCTGAGCATTTTTGTGGCCATTCTCTGTGCCCGCTCCAACAGGTCCATGTTTTTCCTGTGCTGAGGGCTCCAGAGCTGGACTCTAGTCCAGGGGTCTAGATGGGGTCTCACCAAGCAGAGGGGCAGAATCCCCTCCCTTGACCTGCTGCCACGCTTCTTTGGATGCAACCCAGGATACAGTTGGCCTTCTGGGCTCTGAGCACACCTTGCTGGCTCATGTCCAGCTTTTCATCCACCAGGACCCCCAAATCCTTCTTGGCAGGGCTGCTCTCAATCCCTTCATACCCCAGCCTGTACTGATATCGGGGGTTGCCCCAACCCAGGTGCAGGACCCTGCCCTTGGCCTTGTTTAACCTCATGAGGCTCACATGGGCCCATTCCTGAGCTTGTCCATGTCCCTCTGGATGGCATCCCATCCCTCAGGCATGTCAACCACACCACTCAGCTTGGTGTCATCTGCAAACTTGCTGAGGAGGCACTCAATCCCACTGTCTATGTCACTGATGAAGATACTACAAGAGTACTGATCCCAGTACAAACCCCTGAGGGACACCATTCATCACCGATCTCCATCCTGACACTGAGCCCTTGACCACTACCCTCTGAATGCGACCATCCAACCAATTCCCCATCCATCCAACAGTCCACCCATCAAATCCATCTCTCTCCAATTTAGAGAAAAGGATGTTGTGGGTGACCATGTCAAAAGCCTTGCAGTAGTCCAGACAGATAACGTTGGTAGCTCTTCCCTTGTTCACTGATGTGGTCACTCCATCACAGAAGGCCACTATGTTGGTCAGGCAAGACTTGGCCTTGGTGAAGCCATGCTGGCTGCCTCCCATCACCTCCCTGCCTTCCACGTGCCTTAGCATAGCTTCTAGGGTGATCTGCTCCATGATCTTGCAGGCACAGAGGTGAGGCTGACGGGTCGGTAGTTCCCAGGGTCCTCCTTGCTACCCTTTTTAAATATGGGTGCAATGTTTCCCTTTTTCCAGTCACCGGGGACTTCACCTGACTGTCAGGACTTTTCAAGTATCATGGAGAGTGGCTTGAGAACTACATCAGTGAATTCCATCAGGACTCTGGGATGTATCTCATCAGGTACCATAGACCTGTGTACGTTTAGGTTCCTCAGGTGGTCTCAAACCTGATCCTCTCTCGCAGTAGGAGAGATTTTGCTCCTCCAGTCCCCATCTTGCAGGTCATCCCCTCAAGAGGTGTGGGAAGAGAGATTGCCTGTGAAGACTGAGGCAAAGAATTTATTGAGTACCTCAGCCTTCTCCTCATCCATTGTTACCAGTCTGCCAGCCTTGCTTATCAAGGGAGGTACACTTTCTTTGACCTTCCTTTTCTGGCTGACATACCTGTAGAAACCCTTCTTATTTTGCATCCCTTGCCAAGTTCAGCTCCAGCCACACTGTGGTCTTCCTGACCCTATCCCTACACAACCAGGCAGCGTCCCTGTACTCATCCCAGGATACCTGTCCCTGCATCCAGTGCTTGTGCATTTCATTCTTGCCCTTTAGTTTGCCCAGCAGGTCTCCACTCAGCCATGCAGGCCTCTGGCCTTCCTTTCCTGATTTCTTACACCTGGGGATTGAGATTTTTTGCTCTCTGTGGAAAGTGTCTTTAAAGATCTGCCAGCTCTGTTCTGCTGCCTTGCAGTTTCCCAGGGGGTCCTATTGACTAACTCCCTCAAGAGCTGCAAGTTTGCTTTCCTAAAATTCAGGGTCCTGACTTTACTGTTTGCCTGCCCCATATCCCTCAGGACTGTGGACTCCACCAGTGCATGATCACTGCATCCCAGGCTGCCTCCAATCTTGATGTCACCAATTAACTCACTCACATTGCTGACCAACAGGTCCAGTGCCGCATCCCCTCTGGTAGGGCTGTCTATTAACTGGCTTAAGAAGTGATCCTCAATGCGTTCCAGGAGTCTCCTGGATTGCCTACAGCTTGCTGTGCTACTTTTCCAGCAGATGTAGGGGTGGTTGAAGTCCCCCAGCAGGACAAGAGCCTGCAAGCGTGATACCTCCTGTAGCTGGAGTAAGAAGGCTTCATCAGGAGACTCTCCTTGATTTGGGTGGCCTGTAACAGACACTAACCACAAGGTTCCCTTTGTTGCCTCAGTCTCTAATTCTTACCCATAAGCTTTCGACCTGCTCGTGGCTATTATTCAGAGACAACTCTTCACACTTTATCCATTTCTTAATGTAGAGGGCAACGCCTCTGCCCTTCCTCCCTCACCTGTCCCTTCTGAACAGCCCGTAGCCATTGATAGCCACACCCCAGTCGTGGGATTTGTCACACCAAGTTTCAGTAATGGCAACCAGGTCATAGCTTTCTAGCAGCACAGTGGCTTCCAACTCCTCCTGTTTGTTGCCCATGCTGCGTGCATTGGTGTAGACGCAATTCAGCTGTGCCACTGGCTGTGTCATCTTTTTAGAGGAACACCCCTTAGTTCCTTTGAGGTCTTTCTCTGGTGCAACAGGCTGAGGGATGTTGCTAGCACCTCATCCCTCTAACCTTGGTGTGTCATCCCAGAGCTTGTCATGAGTAAGCCTGATATTATCCTCCTCTCCTGTCCTGTCTAGTTTAAAGCTCTGTCAATAAGCTCCACTAGCTTGTGAGCAAAGACCCTCTTCCCGCTTTGAGATAGGTTAATCCCATCTGATGCCAGCAAGCCAGGTGCCATGTAGGCCAACCCATTATCAAAAACTATGAAATTTGGCGGTGACACCGGTCACGGCGCCATACATTAATAGACTGGGCCTGTCTGTTTCTTTCTATGTTGCTGCTGGCAACTGGAAGGAGAGAAGGAAAAACCTGTGCACCAGATTTCCTAACCAACCATCCCAAGGCCCTTGAAGTCTCTTTTGATTGCCCTTGGACTATGAGTTGCAGCTTCATCACCACCCAGATGGAAGAGCAGTAGTGGGTAATAGTCTGAGGGCCACACCAGGCTGGGAAGTTTCCAAGTGATGTCTTTAACCCAGGCCCCAGGGAGGCAACAGACTTCCCTAAGAGAAGGGTCTGTCCAGCGTATTGGACCTTCTGTTCCCCTCAGAAGGGAGTCGCCTACAACTATAACCTGTCTTTTCTTCCTTGTGGGGATGGTTGTGATGAGGGGGTAGGCCTTTCTGACCTTGGCAATACCTTCGGTGTAGCTGGACCATTGTCCACATCATCCATGAACTGTCCTTCCACATCCAGAGCCTCATACCTGTCGTACAGAGGCACCTGGGGAGGTGAGGTGGGCAAGGAGGGGATTTGCCTGCCGCCCTGAGCACGGCACTTGCCTCAATTCTCTCCTTTCCTTTAAAGCTACTGCCTCCAGCCTGACAGGGAGAAGATACAGGACCCCCTTGATCTTGGTTTTTTCCTGGTGGCTGTTCCTGTTTCTATCTCAGGAAGGGCAGAGCATGGTTCCATGAGTCCATCTTTCTTGGACTCCCTGATGCTCCTTAATCTTTCTACATCATAGCTCTGCCACCAAACTGAGCAGATCTTCCACCAGGTCACACCTCACACAGCTGCACTCGCTACTGCCATCCGTTATCAGTGAGAGGCTCTGGCACTCTCTGCAGCCTGAGACTTGGATAGCTGCATGTTTCCGTGGGAGCTCTGTCTGGGTTGCCACATCCATTCTGGGAAGTGCAGAGAACATGGCTTTCTGCCAGGTGGATAGAGATACGGCTTTCCACACTGCTGCTCCTTGATAAGTTAGCAAAGTTACCTTGCCATGACCAGTCAGAATTGCTCCTTTACTTCTAACCAAAGTTTACTTTGATGGCTCCTTTTTAGTAGGAGAAACATTTCAGATCTCATCTGCACATCCATTTTCAAACCACTTGCCACGAGAGCTGCTGGACTGTCTGAAGAGGCACATGGGATGTCAAAGGTAACCTCTAACAACTTGGCCAGAAAGCAGTATTTTGTAGGGATACTATCTGTCTTTGGTGTGTAGCCATTTACTTTGTCTACAATTGGGATAAGCTAGATTAACAGTGGCAGAGTCCATTTTTGGTTACCGGCACTGGTCAGTTCTTTGTTTACTGTGTAGTAGAAGTAGAATGCACACACAAGTAGGTCCTCCTCCATTTCTTACACAGGAAACTGCTTCTCATAAATTGATCCATTCCATCCAGTAAACACATTCTTATTGGGAGGCTCTAACAGTAGATGGCTTTTTTAATTAATTGCCTCAGATTATTCAAGGTCAGTGTATACCTGTTTGTTCTTGTATTGAAATTATCTTTAAGATAACTGCTCTTCTTCCTCCCTGGCATTTGCCCCCCAGCACGCACAGAGAGAAAACATGAACATCTTTTTTCAACATTGATTCTACTAGGATAAATGAGCTGAGCTTTTAAAAATGGTCTCTCACACAGCAGGATGTCCTTTGACCTAATCATCACAGTAACCCCTTTGTACACGAAAACTGGAGCCTAGCCTTCTTACGGTTGGAGAACAGAACTGTATTGGAGAATGCAGCACTCCAGAAGCCAGCTCGCTGCCTTGAACAATGTCAGTAATACTTCTTCATCTGTATAGATGTGGTGGGTTGACCCTGGCTGGATACCAGATGCCCACCAAAGCCAATCTATCACTCCCCTCTTCAGCTGGACAGAGGACAGAAAATAGAATGAAAGACTTGTGGGTCGAGATAAGGACAGGAAGAGATCACTCACCAATTACCGTCATGGGCAAAACAGACTCAACTTGGGGAAATTAGTTTAATTTATTACCAGTAAAATCAAGAGTAAGGTAATGAGAAATAAAATAAAATCTTAAAACATCCTCCACACCCCAACTTCTTCCTGTGCTCAACTTTACTCCCAATTTTCTCTACTTTCTACCCACCAGCATCATGGGAGGAGGGGAATGGGGGGTGTGGTCAGTTCATCACAGGTCATCTCTGCTGCTCCTTCCTCCTCAGCAGGAGGACTCCTCACACTGTTCCCCTGCTCCAGCGTGGAGTGCCTCCCATGGGAGACAGTCCTCCACAAACTTCTTCAATGTCAGTCCTTCCCACAGGCTGCAGTTCTGCACAAACTGCTCCAGCACGGGTGTCTTCCACGGGGTGCAGTCCTTCAGAAGCAGACTGCTCCAGCATCCTGCCAGCAAACCTGCTCCAGCCTGGGCTCCTCTCTCCACAGGGCCACAGGTCCTGCCAGGAGCCTGCTCCAGTGCGGGCTTCCCATGGGATCACAACCTCCTTCAGGCATCCACCTGTGCTGGCATGGGGTGCACCACAGGCTGCAGGTGGAGATCTGCTCCAGCGTGGAGCTCCAGGGGCTGCAGGGGAACAGCCAGCCTCACCATGGTCTTCACCAGGGGCTGCAGGGGAATCTTCGCTCCAGCGTGTGGAGCACCTCCTGCCCCTCCTTCTTCACTGGCCTTGGTGTCTGCAGAGTTGTTTCTCTTTCTCACTCCTCTCTCCGGCTGCAGTTATGCAGGGGTTTTTTCCCCCTTCTTAAATACATTATTCCAAAGATGCTACCACCATTGCTGATGGGCTTGGCCTTGGCCATTGGCAGGTCTGTCTTGGAGCCACCTGGCATTGGCTCTACCGGACACAGGGGAAGCTTCTAGCAGCTTTTCACAGAAGCCACCCCTGTAGCCCCCCTGCTACCAAAACCTTGCCACAGAAACCCAATACAATCAGGAAACACTTTTTTACTGTGAGAGTGACCGAGCACTGGAATAGGTTGCCCAGGGACGTTGCAGAATCTCCCTCCTTAGAGATATTAAAAAAGTGTCTACATGGGCAACTGGCTCTGGATGGCCCTACCTGAGCAGGGGAGCTGGACAAGACAAACTCCAGAGGTCCATTCCATCCTCAATAATTCTGTGACCTTCATTTTATTGTTACAACTGTGCCTTCTATCTCTCGGTCTGTACCTTGGTCAGACCAGTTCAGCTTCCACTCTTTTGGGGATCCATCTAGCCTAGCACAGTCTTCTTTGGTCTGTTCCAGACTGAACTTGAAAATGTCATTTGTCATTACATGAAAGATTATGTCATTGTTATAAAAGCATTTTCACCTCACATCCATAACTTATACCCTTGACTTTGGACATCATCAAGCCATTCTATTTTCTGGATGTGTAAGGTGATAGTCCTATGAATGATTTCTAACAGATAGCCACGAAACATCTATATCTGCCTCTTACATCTGCCTGTTTGAAATCTCCAGTCTTCCCCTTTCTAGCGTCTGCAGATCATTGCATCTTTTGTTCTTTTTCACAATTTTCTGTACAACACGTTACTTATTTGGCTCCAGCTTTTATTTTTCACAAAAAAAAAAAAACATTTCTGGCTGTTACTGAGATTTCCCTAGGAATGATTTCCATTAAAGTCAAGATTTTTCATGAGCATGGCAAAAGGCACAGTACTTTTAAAACATGTTGCCAAGAGAATAACCCCTCCCACTGTTCAAAAAAAAAAGATATAGAAGAGCTCTATCTTTCAAGAAGGTTTTGCACATGACTGAACTGTTATTAACTTTATTCTGTTATAGATATATAGACACACTGGAGATATGAAAAAAAATGTTTTTTTTGTTTTTTCCTAATAAAGCAGAAGTATCTTGGACGCAGGTTAAATTTTTGTCCTAATACAGAAGACTCCTGCAATCAATACAGTCAACATTGGCCAATTCAGGGAGAAAAAATAAACTGCAGATTAAAGAGAAGAATTGGCTGAATTCCACTAGGGTCATGTGCTATTTCATTACATCATCAGTGTCTGTACAGAATTAAACAAGACAGATAGAGAAGGCCTCAGCACTGTCAAGCTAGGAAACTATATTTTTTGCCTTCTTGACCTGACTGCACATTGAATATTATAATCATGTGACAGCATATTTTGTACAACATATTTTGTACCACCTACAACATATTTTGTACCGCCACAGTAAGCTTAAATACAGTAAATACAGAAGTTCATGCTGCTCTCCAGATTTTTTCTATGTAAATCCACAGCCCACTATTTATTTCCTCACTAGATTGTCCATCAGTGTTATGTTAAGACAGCAAGACTTGGTGTTGCAGCTGTTAGTCACAACAGAGCAATTTGATGTCTCCTCAGTGATGGTATTCATCTAATTTCTTTGAGTTCTTTCACCTACTAAAGTAAACTACTTTTAGATCTTTTTTCATTTAATCTTTTCAGAAGCACTATTTTTTGCTGCCAATGCAGCTGGTCCAGCGCAGATGCCTGGGCATTCATTCAGCTCTGGAGCAAGGATGATATCCAACCACAAGGAAACAAACGGTGCACTACACTGCTTCTGATGAGCAAGCAGATGGAAATAGGTTGATAATGTGACTAAAGTATACAGTTACCATCCCTACAGTATCTGGGTGCCTCATAATTTGTAATGTACCTATGCTTGCAATTCTCCTGGGAAATAATAATAGAAAGCTATAAATTACTCCAAACTTACAGATTGGTAAGTAAAGCCCAAAATCAAAAAAGGACTACAGTCTAAATTGCATTTCAGGCAGAATTTAACATCCTAATGCTAATAAAGCAATCTATGCAATGTCTTACATTCTTCACATCTGGCTTTGTTATATAACTTAGGTAGGCATCTGAGCTGTTGCTGCTGTGTTTGCCCATAAGCACAAGCTTACTCAAGCTGCTTGGTTTGCTGCTGAAAGCCTTATGGAGTCTCAAAGCAAAGCTTCCTGGTGGTCATAGGCCTAATGGGCCACAACCTGAGCAGCATGCTCCACCCACATTACATGAGGAAGGAATCCTCTTCTGTCTTAACAGCCTAAAAATTAACCCACAAAGACATTAGATGAGTTACATTTTAGCCCTCTGGCACCCTAAGAGCTTGAATTCTCATATATCCTGAGAATGCCCTTGCATCATACTTATCTAGTGCTGAGATAATTTTTGAAGCCAGGCAGTTAAGTAGTCACAAACGCAAAAGTTACATGGATGGAGAGGAATAAGTGAGAAAGGCTGCAAGATCATGCCTATTTCTGGAAAGGAGGAAGGATTTCAGATCCAGTTCTTGGGCATTTCTTACCAACTTCCCATTGGTCTTCCATTCACTCTATTGTAAATCCCAACCTAGCTGCCTTTCTCACAGTTAATACCTAGGAAACTTAGGCAGCTAACTCAGCTTTCTGACTTCTATTCCTGTGTCCACACACCTAATTGATGATGCAGAGCTCAGTATGGTAATACTGAATTTCTTATGGGAATCTAGCAACATAGATGTTCCCACTCAACTAAAAGACCTCTCCAAGTTCCCAAACACTATAAAATGCAATTTCAAAAACAGACACAAGAAAATTTTAAATGGTAAAACTTCAAAGAGGTTCTAGAGACCCACTTTAGCCAGGACTGGTTGTAAGTTACCTCTCACCCCTACTTTCAAGGCAGTAATTGAACAACTAGCTGAAACATTATATGTCTGAAGTCTTTAGTTGCTGCACAATACAAATCAAGAAGTGAGAAACACCAGCATATGAACTCAGCCAAATCATTAAGAGCTAGATTTGTCTTTCCTGAATTCTGTGGGAAGCAGAAAAAAAACTCACTGAAACAGATTCAATTCTTGATGCTTATGGTTGTATGATCAGCTTAGTGCTTAATACAGTAAAACAACACAAAAGCAAAAAGGTCACAGAAACCAGAGTTTAAAGCATACAGTAACACAGACTTGTAGCAGCATTCTTGGAGCACAGAAAAGCCTCAGTACAAAGCAAGGACCAGTGAGAGCTCAAGAGAACCAGAAGGAGCCTCCCAGGTATACAGCACTCCCCCAGATGGAGAAATCGCCAACAAAACTCCAGAGTGAAACAATAAGATAAATTCTGAAAAAAAGCTTTTTAGAAGTGGTTTTACTGGATATTGAAATATTTTTTGAAGTTAGATTTATTACAGGTTCTTCTACTAACCTTTGAATAGCTGGACAACGCATTCCTGAAAAGGAGACATAAGCTGACTAAGGGATTTAACCTGAATTTAAGATCCTTAGTTTTCAGTAAGTCGTCCATGTCAAGCCACTCTGATCAAGCTGGTAAGTTAAAAGACACACTGAGATTTTAAATTAATACTTTCTTTATGTAACAGAATTTTGCAGGGCTTAGCATGATTCACTTTCTGAGCAATGATACATTAAGTCTTCAGTCCAGCAGTGACCAAGCCCAGAGTTTCACAAAGGGAACACCAGTTCTCCAGTTCTTCTTTTTTTCACACAATTTCCTTTTAATTCGTCTGAAGTTACATATTTGGCTTAACACTTGCCAAAAAAAGAAATTATACAGAATGATAACTGCAGCTGAATTTTAAGGCCACCTACGTAAGTTGCTCTTATTCTGGATTTTTTCCTTGCCTTGCTACCAGTGGCAACAGAGGAGACAATTTCTATCAATCATTTCACAACAGAAAAGGTGACAAATCCATGACATCATCAAGAGGCTCAAACTTGCTTTCATAAGAGCCCAGCCCATGCAGACTATTGATCCTTATGGCAATTTGCTTCAGTTCTAATCCTCTTTAGCTTTTCTCCATGAGTTAGAACAGAAGCAATACATCTGTCAGTCGTGTAGAAAAAAAACAACACAAGAAGCCTTTGCAATCCATTCTACTTGACATTTTAAATCAAATGAAGTTTTGTTTAGAAAATAAAATGCCTTCCCTCCAACACCAGGAGCTGACGTTCATCAGCTGATTTAGCTGAATCTTTTAACATTACCATTTTAAACTCAAGAGCAAAAAGCAATAGTTTTACTGTAATGAAATTTGATTTTATGTTGATATCAGTAAACTCCCTAGTCATATATTACTGAAAAAACGATACACAAAAATGATCTCACATAACATATTTCTACATACAATATGCACTCGGTATTTATAAACCAGATCCTGTAAAGGCTTTAGCGCAGGTGAAGAAAGGCTCCCTGGACTGGTTTAAATGCCAGGTGCCCCCTTGTGGTTAGCACCATCCTTCTACTCGAAACCAGGCCGAGAGCTGAACTACACGAACACAGTGTGTCCTGTTCGCACCAGACATTGGCAATGGTCAGGGTAAAGAAATCAGCCTGCAGTCTTGTCGGAAAGTTCAGGCTCCTTCAGTGTAATAGGGGTAGGATGCTGCTACAGCGTCCCTAAATCCTTATGTCAATGGTCTCCACAGCATTGCTCATCGAGGTTATCTGCTGACTTGGGGAGGAGGAAGTTAAAATGGAGACCTCCATCGCTGTTCAGATTGACAGAACAAGTTGTTGCTGACTCTGAAATGTTTCACTTAGCAACTCTCCTGGTAGGCCTGAAAAAGGGTGGAGATTGCTTCCTAGAATTTTCTCTGGAAGATATCCCAGGTCCCAGTCAATAGCCAAGGAATTCTTGAGAACAGCCAGATAGCAGTGTCACTTGACTGCAAGATTTTTCCCTGGTTGTTTTCTTTGAAATACAAAGTGTATTCTGCCTCTGGGAATACCACAAAGTGATTTGAGTAAAATAGTCTGCTGGTTTGTGCAAGGCCACCAGGAGGAACAAGTAATGCCAACATCACAAGGAAAGGAAAAAATGCAAATCAAAAAGGTCTCTTGGAGGCATCCAAAACACTTGTCTGAGGTCAGATGAAAGAAGTAGGAAGAGGAAGTCTGTGAGGAGGCAAGATACAGCTTGAAGCAGTGAGACTAGACTACAGAACTTTCTCCAAAATAATTCCAAGTTTCATGAAAATACAGAATAACAGATTTCTTCTTCCCATAAAGCTACTGGTGACTTAATCCAACAAAAGCAACAAGGTTCATTTAACAGGGACTTGCTAGGAGAATTGTCAACATTTCCTATGCCATTATAAAGTGCTGATGTTCCCTATAGGCAGTTAGCAACACCTACTGAAATACAAAGTCTTTGTTGTGTGTTTTCATAAACCCAAGATTCCCCTCCCGTCATGTCGCCAATGCCTTTTGTGTGTGTGATGCTGCCACACGCTCTGCTTACAGTTTAAAACTGACAGCAAAAACCCTGAGGTGGTGTGTGAAAGTCTCAGTTCTGTGTCCACTGTGCCCTCAGAAAGGCAGCTTTGCAAAGCAAGTATCTGGCCCTTAATGTCAGAATTTTCTCAGCTATGGTGCTGGACATTCCTGAAAATGATGATTTATCACAGAAACCTTGGTTCCTTGGTAAATCTTAACTAGAGCGTTGCTAAGGCAATGCTATCAGGAGTGTGCTTTTCTGAACTGATTTTGCAGTATGCTTTTCAGTATTTGCATACTAAAGCTGCTATCTAGGGATCCTTTCTTGCAGAAATGGTGAGAGAGAAAGGAATAATTTTCTTTCTGCTTATATGGGAAATTATGCTTAGCAGAGAGCATGTATTTCACCAAAACTCATTTAATGAAAAAATGTGAACAAACGAATCCAGCATGTGTAACAGAAGCAAGTAAAATTCACATTATGTTATACTTTAGAGAGAAGGCATTCCTTCTGTAATTATTTCTGAAGTACTGTATGACATTTGTATTATTCATTGGGACATAAAGGAAATTACTGAATAAACAGTTTTCACTGTTGGAACTCCCTTGTGCTTGTCACTGTTCAGGTTATTTTTAATCTGCCCTCAGTACACAAAAATTATTCTCTAAACACTGGCCATAAAAATTTATGTGTTCAAGGTATTGGTTCTGCACTTACTGTCATGTGACATCTACATGATCTTTTGGAAACAAAAAAAAAGTATTATCTCAAGTCAGTATAAGGACTTCAGAATGATAATTGTATATTTAAATGGTTTAGGAGTGTTTTTAATAGCAAGAAATCATTCATCAGTAAGATTCTAATTCTAAAGCAAAAATACTGCAAGCCATCTGCAACAATTATTGCAATTTATCAACACATAAAATCCTCTGTGCTTCCTTGTTCATCACTCGAGAATTTGCATTTGTATTCTTCTCTTTCATTCAGGTTTTTACAGCTTGCTGACTGCCAGGGTCCCTTATGACTGATCTTTTTTTATTTTCCCTGAAGTGCTTGATATCAAGAAAATATTTTATGCTATCTATCTCTAAATGGGATGAATTACACTACGGACATGTTTTTCTTCTTCTGTTGACTATGGTAGGACCTTAAATGACTAGCTGAATGAGATAAATCTCTATAGTATCTTTGAGATATCTCCTCTGTTAAATACAGCTAAAATTTCTTAGAAAGTTAAGAATTATTACAGGTCCTCTTAATTACTCTAACTGCATAATTCTAACTTCCTTGGGAACATAGGTTAAAAAGACATGCAGATACTATTTAATTTTCTAAATATATTGCCCAGAACCAAATCAACTGTCTACTGTTGCCATATTCTAGAAATTGTATCATCTTGCTGGAAAAATCACTTTGCTATCTTTCCACGGAACTTCATATGCAACTGCACATTGAAAGCTGAATATCACAGCGTACTTTTGATTTAGCACACACACACATCTGATTTTATATATACCCACTCTCAGCATTTTTACTTTGAGCAAATGTAGACTGATGGCTGGCTGCAAAGCTCTTTGTTTTTCTACACCCACTCACCACATCTGCTCTTTATTCTCATCTGTGGAGAAACTAAATATTCCCCCCTACTCCCCTGAACAACTCTCAAAATCATAAAAAGGGCTTGGAAAAACCTATATGCTTAAACACCACAAAATGATCTGTGTATTTTTTTTACCAATGTTTTATCTCCTAAAATTTAAAAGAAAAAAAGCAGCCCTGCATTCTCTAAGAGTATCTGCAAATATACACTGTCTTTTCCAATAGCTTCAGTGAAAAAAAAACAGCAAAGCCCACAAAATACATCTACCTTCTTCCCCTCTTTCCATCTCCAAAAACTGAAACAAAGAAAAATGAAACATTTCACTAAATCCCTAAGCACTCTTTTTTCCCCTCTGGCTAGCAAACAGAAAAATGTATTCACTCTAAGCTGGAAGGCTGAAGAAAGGACTTAAAACTGCAGAAGAATTCTGTAAATTCTGTCAATTCTGTGAAAGAAAAACCTACAGCATGGCACATGGGCTCCAGACTTCCCTAGGTGTCACTGAGTTAGTCTAGGACCCTCCAAACTGCTTCTAGACTCCTTCTAGCAGTATGAATCTTCCAGTTGTGCTGTCATTCTTTCCTTTGAAGGAAAAGTAATCAAACCTCTCAGAACCACAGCTAACAGGTGAGGAGGCAAGGCAGTATTTAGTAGGGATTAGAAATGTACTGGATTGGTGCAGCCCAGCTGCTAGTAAAGAAGATCATCTCACTGGTAATGACTCTTCGAGTGCTTGGCAAGGTGTAACTGGATTTGTTCATCAAATCATAGAATGGTTTGTGTTGAAAGGGACCTTAAAGATCATCTAGTTCCAACCCCTCTACCATGGGCAGGGACACTTTCCACAAGACAGGTTGCTCAAAGCCCCATCCAGCCTGGCTTTGAACACTGCCAGGGATGGGGCATCTACCACCTCTCTGGGAAACCTGTGCCAGTGGTTCACCACTCTCATTGTAAAAAAATTCTTCCTTATATCTAGTCAAAATCTACCCTCTTTTAGTTTAAAACCATTACCCCTTGTCTTATCACAACAGGCCCGGCTAAGAAGTCTGTCCCCATCTTTCTTATAAGCCCCCTTGAAGTACTAGAAGGCTGCAATAAGGTCTCCCCAGCGCCTTCTCTTCTCCAGGCTGAACAACACTAACTCTCTCAGCCTGTCCTCACAGGAGAGGTGTTCCATCCCTCAGATTATTTCTGTGGCCCTCCTTTGGACCCCCTCCAACAGATCCACGTCTTTCCTGTGCTGAGGGCTCCAGAGCTGGACACAGGACTCTAGATGGGGTCTCATCAGAGCAGAGTAGAGGGGCAGAATCCCCTCCTTCGACCTGCTGGCCACACTTCTTTGGATGCAGCCCAGGACACAGTTCGCCTTCTGGGCTGCAAGCATACATTGCTGGGTCATGTTGAGCTTCTCATCAAGCAACACCCCCAAGTCCTTCTCCTCAGGGCTGTTCTCAATCCATTCTCCTGTATTTGTGCTTGGGACTGCCCTGACACATGTGCAGGACCTTTCACTTGGACTCGTTGAACTTCACGATGTTCGCATGGGCCCACCGTTCCAGCCTGTCCAGGCCCCTCTGGATGGCAGCCCTTCCCTCCAGCATGTTGACTACACCACACAGCTTGGTGTCATCGGCAAACTTGCTGAGGGGGTGCACTCGATCCTACTGTCCATGTCACCGGCAAAGATGTTAAACAGTGCTGGTTCCAATACTGACCCCCAAAGAACGTCACTTGTCACAGGTCTCCACTTGGTCAAGCCATTGACCACAACTCTTTGAGTCCAACCATCCAGCCAATTCCTTATCTACCAAGTCATCCATCCGTCAAATTCATGTCTCTCCAATTTAGAGGTGAGGATGTCATGAGGGATGGTGTCAAATACTTTGCACAAGTCCAGGTAGACGTCAGTTGCTCTTCCCTTATCCACCAATGTTGTAACCCCACCGTAGAAGGCCACCAAATCTGTCAGTCACAATTTGCCCTTAGTGAAGCCATGCTGGCTGTCACCAACAGCCAGTGAAAACTGAGGGAAAATGGCATTGAGTACCACAGCCTTCTCCATATCCTGGGTAATCAGGTCTCCCATTTCGTTCCAGGTTTGGCTTGAGCAGTTGCTGGTGAAGACTGAGGCAAAAAGGTTGTTAAGTACCTCAGCCTTCTCCATATCCTGGGTAAGCAGGTCTCCTGTTTCCTTCTGGAGAGGGCCCACATTTTCCCTAGTCTTCTTTTTATCACCAACATACCTATAGAAGCTTTTTCTTGTTGCCCTCGATGTCCCTGGCCAGATTCAATTCTATCAGGGCTTTGGCTTTGCTAACCTGATACCTGGCTGCTCAGACAATTTCTCTGCATTCCTCCCAGGCTACCTGTCCTTGCTTCCACCCTCTGTAGGCTTCCTTTTTGTGTCCGAGTTTGTCCAGGAGCTCCTTGTTCATCCATGCAGGCCTCCTGGCATTTTTGCCTGACTTCCTCTTTGCTGGGATGCATCGCTCCTAAGCTTCAAGGAGGTGACCCTTAAATATTAACCAGCTTGTACGCTACCTTGGGATAAAGAGGTCCCTGAAGAGACCAGGTTCTGACCTCCTGAACCCCAGGGTAGTGAGTTTGCTGTGCGCCCTCCTTGCTGCCCTAAGGACCTTGAACTCCACCATTTCATGGTCACTGCAACCAAGGCTGCCCTTGAGCTTCACTTTCCCCACCAGCCCCTCCTTGTTGGTGAGAACCAAGTCCAGCATCGCACTTCTCCTCGTTGGCTCCTCTGTCACTTGGAGAAGGAAGTTGTCATCAACACATTCCAAGTACCTCCTGGTTTGCTTATGCCCTTCTGTGTTGTCCTTCCAACAGGTACCAGGGTGGTTGAAGTCCCCATGAAGACCAGGGCTTGTGAACATCAGGCTGCTCCTGTCTATCTATAGAGGCCCTCATCCGCTCGGTCTTCCTGGTCGAAGCAGACCCCCACTATAATGTCACCTGTCCCTGCCCTCCCTTTAATCCTGACCCATAAACTCTCTGTCGGCTCCTCATCCATTCCCAGGCAGAGCTCCGTGCGCTCCAGCTGGTCACTGACATGGAGGGCGACAGACCCTCCTTGTCTCCCCTGCCTGTCCTTCCTAAAGAGCCTGTACCCTTCCATTCCAATGCTCCAGTCATAGGACCCATCCCACCACGTCTCCAATAAGATCACAGCCCTGCAGGCACACGCATGTCTCTAACTCCTCTTGTTTACTCCCCATGCTACGTGCATTAAGTAGTATCAATTGGATGGAAATAAACACTTCTGATACTGTAAGCATGCATGCCAGTCAGTGCTTTACAGGCTGACAGGAATAACATTGTCTGATGCAGACTCTACTGTAAATTTTCTAGATCAGTGTTCTGTCTTCCAAGACTTTTCTTCAAATATAAACCCAGCTGTATTTTCAAATCAACTCTGTGAAACAGCAAAGTGGAATGGGAAAGATTTTGTACTCTTTTTAATTAACTGTTTAAAAAAAAATATCCTGCCAACATAGAAAACACCACGGTCTCTAGGACAGTACTAAAATTGTCAAGAATGTTTACAATCTGAAAGCCATGGATCAGATCAGAAAGAGCAGTTAATCATTCACACCCTGCTTACAACAGATAATCATTCCCACTAACAGGGCATGCAGTCTCCTCTAGGCTCAGTAAACTCCCATTAATCTTCAGAATCTGAAGCACAAAAGTTAGATGGAAACACTTCTGTAAGCATAAGCAATTGGAAAAAAATCATCAGAGCCCTGCTTCATAATGTTCATTATTCTTCCTCATGTTACAAGGCATTACCACATCTTTATCTACTTGCTTTATTTCTAAAAGTGGGTAAGAAGCAGGAAAGGTCTCAAAGTAAAAGATTTCAACAGATGACAGACTAAAGAAAAAGCAGTTCTGAATCTAAAATTGTTTTCACTTCATTTACTATTTTAGACGAATAAATGGACAAAATATTTGCTGGTTTTTTCTTGCCATTTTTTCCACAAGATCACAGAAAAATGTTTCATGCTTTGTTGAAATACAGGTCATGAAATATGACCATATTAAGAAATAAAATTTAAAAAATGAAAACAAATACTTCCTTCAGTGTTGCAAAAATGGTGTATTTACTGTACAATGAGGAATGTAACTGTATTATGCAAAATGTTACTGAAACTATTCATCTGTGTTATCACAGTTGATATAAAACTGGGAGTAGCAACTGATAAACCAAAGGATTGTGTTGCCATTCAGAAAGGCCTCTAGAGAAGCAGGCAGACAGGAATCATGGGAAGTTCAGTTCAACAGAGGGAAATGCAAAGTCCTGTCCCCAGGGAGAAATAACCCCAGGCACCAGTATATGCTTGGGGCTGAATGGCTGCGAAGTAGCTTGGCAGAGAACGACCTTGAGGTCCTGGTGGACAACTAGAGGACCATGAGCCAGCAATGCATTATTGCTGCAAAGGCGACCAATGGCCACCTGAGCTCCATTAGGAAGAACATTGCTAGCAGTTTGAAGGAGGTGATCCGTCCCTTCTCTTTAGCACTGGCGAGACATATCCAGAGTGCTGGGTCCAGTTCTGGACTCCCTGGTACAAGAAAGATATGGATTTTCTGGACTGAGTCCAGCACAGAGCTACAAAGATGATTTAAGGGACGGGAGCATGTGATAGATGAGAGGAGGCTGAGAGAGATGAGACTGTTCAGCCTGGCAAAGAGAAGGGGGATCTCAGCAATGTGTATAAATACATGATGGAAGGGAATGAAGTAGAGGGAGCCAGGCTCTTCTCAGTGGTGCCCACTGACAGGATGAGAGACAATGGGCACAAACTAAAACACCTGAAAACTGATCACAAGAAAGCACTTTTCTTACTGTGAGAGTGGTCAAACACTAGAATACGTTGCCCAGAGAAGTTGTGGAGTCTCCATTTGCAGAGAGATTAAAACCCCAATGAGACATGATGCTGGGCAACCTGCTGTAGTTGGCCCTGCCTGAGTAGGAGGGGTGGACTAGAAGATATCAATGGGACCCCTTCCAGCCTAGATGATTCTGTGATTTTGTGACCAAGGTTTAACATTTTTCCTTTTATTCATGGAACTAGTCCAGTCACTCCATCTCATATGCCTTATTGCAGGTCCAATCACACAACCATGACTCATTCACTACATGATTCTTCCCAACATTCAGGTCTTATGTACCTCCTATTTAATGATTTTACTCTATACTTTATAAATTTATAAGCAACTGCATCTCTGAAACAGTAAGAAAGTAAGCAGGACTGACTGTTTTGGTTTCTAGACCAGGCTGTTGATAATTTCTGTCATGAAAAAACAAAGATTATATAAGTTCTTCAATTATACTGCATTTTTTTGTTAACCAACTACATGCCATAGTACTCACCACAGGCATTTGATCAAAGGTGCGAACAATGGACAATCGATCTACAAATAAGCAGAATATTTGACCCATTGATATAATTTCAACATGTAATCACTAATTCTATTGAAAACCAGTTATGAATACCATTTCTACCTGCTGGATTGCCACGAATAAGCTCCATCTTCTTGTGAAGAATATTAATCTGCTTTTCCAGTTTTTTGTTCAATTCTACTTGTGTCTCATATCTGGTTTTCCATTCATTACCTTAAAAAGAAATACAGAGTTATTTTGTTTCCCAGATTACTTTGTGCCATTTCAAGCAAAAGTTAGCATTTTTTCAAACTGTTCCCTCTTTCTTCTGGAGACTGAGAAATTCTCCAGTTGGTAATCCTCATAATGAGGATTCCTGCATACAGAATGTGGCCAGAATATTAACCGACTCTATGAATTCATGTTATTCATAGTTTCATTAATAATTAAAGCTAACATGCAGCATGTAGTATTCCTTAATTTCACATTTGCAATATCACAGTTATACTAGTCATGTTTGAAAAGGGAAAACTTAAATTTCTAAATAAAAATTTGTATCTCTGTAGAGCCAACCCAAAATAATTCATTTTCTGTGTTTCCTAATCAATTAGCATGACTCTGTTGCAATTCACTTACCTTCATCTTCAACACTGCTAAGTCTTTTTTCCAGTTCTGTTACCGTGTTTCTCAGTTCAAATATTGAGATTTCAAGCATTTGCCTATGGTATTTAGAGAAGTTAATAAATTGGCTATTGCATTAATCTTATTATTAAAATCAAAAAGAATAAATTGAATCTATTTTCAAAATAAGCATCTATTAGTCTTTCCTATGTAACTATATCATCTGGCCTGTGGTTTTCTTAATGTATTTTTCTCTGTGGATACTACAGTGACTCAAAAACAACAGAAACATTTCTACTTTCTGAATAAAATTACTTCCATAAAAAAAGAAGACCAACATTTCCTAAAATTTAGTTACTCTCTAGCAGATCATCAGAATTAAACAAATGTAGAGAAGACAATGGCTTTAATTTTTCATTTAAAAGAAGATGCCCAAGTAATATGGTTTTTGCAATAAGAATATGCTTGAGAGATGTGCTATTTCAAATTTTGAAATAATTCTCCATTTTGACTTACTGCTCAGTGATTAATAATTATTTCCTAAATTGTACCCATAACAAAACCAATCAAAGCATACCATGTATTATGACCATCAGAAAAGAAAGACAATGATTAAAGTAAGATGAGTGTTACCAAAAAATACAGTAGCTAAAGCCACCATCTTTTTCAGTACCTTAAACTTAGTCTTGTGGGAAAATACAGTTTTGCCCACTGATTACTTCTGTATGCTGGTCGGGTGGCCAGACAACGGACAAGTACCATGGAAACCGGACCCATTCTTCCTTGGAAGGTATGACCAGAAGCAGAAGCTAGCAGAGGACTTACTCTGATGACAGCACAAGCCATCTGCATGCATCATACAATGTGCTGAATGATTCTCATCCTTTTAAGTGGCAAGATGATCGTTTGGTGTGCTACAATGACTCATATGATCTCAATCATGCCACAAGGAAATTACTGCTAACTAAATTACCGACCATATTTATGCCAACAGCCCAGCTCTGTTTGGAGATGCCTATGAGAAATGCTCCTGCCTCTGAGACCCCAGGAAGTCTACCCACACTAGCACAGCTGCAAGAAAAACATAGCGCAACACAATGCAAGAGCAGTTTGTGGTTTTGTCCTTTCAAGTTAAGTTTGGAAGGTCAAGATTTCAAGAAACAACCAATGGTTCTTGGGTGCCTCCATTTTTCAGTGCCCAAATCAAGATATTTCAAAAGAACTGAGAACACAAGTCTGCAAATAAGGCCCTTTGGAAATTGCTTTACCATACCAATATGACGATAGATATCTCTTAAATCTTAGCCTAGTTCATTAAAACATGCAAGAGAGAAAATCACTGTGCTGTCCTATTTTTTGGTGGTGTTTTTAAAGGGGGGCTTCCATGTCAACATGGCTCTTCCCTTTTGGAACATGTCCATAATGAGAAATGCTCTTCAAGAAATAGTTAATTATCCTGAGAAATCAAAGCTCTGACAATAGAGCTGATCACTCAGAAATGGTGTCACCTGTTGCACTCCTCATGCTCACATTCAGTTGGTGACATTTCTTTTCTGTAGCTTGAACCATCAGGTTTCAACTGAAAGCTTCAGAAGCAGAAGCACACCAACCATTCATAAGAAACAGAAGAGCTATGCCTGGAACCGGGAGGGCTTAAGAGCTGAAACAGCAAAGAAATATAAAGAAGAGTAATTTAAGGTAATTCAAGTAAGTTTTCAGTGCAAGAAACACACTGGAGCACAGTAAGACAGACATCTCAAATGGCAGGGAACAGCTGGGTCCTCCAATCCCTCCTTGCTCCATTGCTCTTTTTGTCCCTACCAACATTAAATTAGACAGTGGAAACATAAGCAAAGAAATAATGAAAGTACTGGTTAACTTGCTGGAAACAAAAAGGGTGTGGTGAAAGCCCCAGCAAAAGATAGACTTGAAACACGTGAATCATAAAGCTTAGATGCAGGAAAACAAAAAGTAATCTGATTGCTGCTGCCTATTTGCTCCCACTCCAAGTGAAAGAGGCAGATGGCTAAGAAGAAGAAAGACAAAATTTTACTACATCGCTGTTATCATTCCAATACAAATAGATTAGGTTTCTTGTAAAGCGGATTTCTATCAACCTCTCAGTGCTTGGAAAGGAGGAAATTATGATGATAGTGAGTGTTAAAATGGGTTTTTTTGGAAGGAAATAACACTATAAATTAGACACAGTCAAGGCTGTAACTAGAGCTGAACTGTATCAGAGTTAAATTGTTCTTTTCAAACAAATCCTGACTAGATGCTTAGATAGATGGATACAGAGGGATAACACAGGAAGAATGAGTTCCTTAAATCCAATGTTTTAAGTTTTTAATTTCTGTTACCATTCCAAGACTATATACAACATTTCTTATATTAGATTTTATTATTTTTTCTGCACCAGCAAAACTGCCAGCCAACGTCCAATTATATTTTATCCTGATGAAAATGTGTACAGAAATGAGAAATTGTCAAGTGTCAGTCTGTAATTGCTACACTGACAAAAAGTCTTATTTTCATCTGGCAACTGAAACCAGGTTTAAAAAAAACCTAGTTATTATTAAACATTTAACACTCCAACAGCACCCAGAAAGTAGCCAGAGTGGAACCTCTCTAGTCAGTGTATATGCAGTAAATTACAGTCCATGCATTGACAGAAAAGGGATGTAGAAATAAATCACTTCGCCCAACTTGGTAAATAATTCAGCTTTTTAATGTATCAGAGTATTTTGCAATTCTGGAGTTATTTCTAATTGTGATAGGAAGTTACTGCCATTCCATGTATCTGTTACTGTGAATTTAATGCAGCTGTGTATAGCTGCCTGCCCAGAAACCGGGTCTGCACTTAGAGGGACTGTGGTGTGACTAGACCTGCAACCTCACAGGTGTTAAACATAATTAGACATATTCAAGGCTTATGAATCTTTCCCACATCAGTGGACAATTTATAGTCATCACAGAAGAAAGCCCATAAATCCTGGAAGCTCACATTTAAGTCATCAGGGGAACTTAACTACATCCTTGCATATTAAGCATAATAAGAAAGCTCTTATAGAGAAAAGGAGAAAAAAGTTCAGTTCAGGTAAAAAGGCTGTAACTGAAATGACAAAAGAAAAAAATTGCTGAGTTTCTTTTTAAGACAATTTACAGGTGTTACTCTACTTGAAAGTGACAGCCACTTAGGATGAAAGCCATTTTCCTGCACATTTTGCTATCCAGATCTGAATACCTGGTACACGTATCAGGCAAAAGACTGCCTGAAGCCATTTTCTATAGAGGAGAGAGAAACCAAAGAAACATTACAGGAGCAGCTCAAGGCAAATCATCAATTCTAGGGCATCAGCTCTATAACATGGCAGACCTTTACTGATTCCTGTAGAAGACAAAATATATAGATGCCTTCAGAACGTATGAACATAGCAGAAACAATACTGCTCAGTGCAAAAGGCACCACAGGGAAGAGCATATACAGTATTGAAAGCTACAGATTTCTGGCACTTGCAGGCAGCAGTGTGCTGGGAAAATACCGCAGCTTTCCTTGCCAGGAAAGCCACAGAAACTGAAATCTCACAAGCTGATTTAACACACAACTCCATGAACATTACTAAGTAGCTGACATGAATAAATACATGGCTTTAAGACCTCTTTGTCTGTTAAGAAGTATACTGCAGCATTATATGCCTTCTCTCTCAGAAACATTTGCTGTGACATTTCCCAGTCAAACCTGTCCTGAATCTTGATTACCGTAATTCAGAGTCAGATTTAAGCTGAGTTTCATTAAAGCCTTTGCAAGACTTCACAGTATTACATCCACAATCATTGAGAATCAGCAGGTACTTTAGGTACAGACACCTTACTGATATGGATGATTCAATTTACTCTTTGAAGTAAAAATCTCTTCTTCATGAGTATTAAATGAGAGTCGTAGGTGGTCTGTTAGCAAACTGCCTAAATGGCACTGTGATCAAATAAACCAGTAAAAAGACAAGTGTGAGATGATTGTACGGAATGACAGCTATCTGCAAGCCAGTCATTCTCAGCTTGCCTTATATCCACTGGAGAGAAACAGGGACCTCCTAGGGTGCGAGTCATCTCACGTGAAAACAGCCAGCCAAAGTAGGTCAGATGAATCCCACCTTCAAAGAGCCTTTCTGTATTTGTTGACAATACATGAGTCTGGTTTAGATGTAGATGTCTAACAACGCTGGCCACTAACAGTTAGGCTGACTAAATAACATCTATGAAATAGGTAATAATGGTATTGTCTATTTGCACACACAAGATACACACAGGAAATGGGTGCAGAAACTACCTGGAGCAGCAAGTCTTTTACTGTCATGCCATAGAAATAAAGTTTTTTTTTAAATACGTATTTTCCTTTCATTGGCAAATAAGTCACCACTTCACAATGTGTCCTGGGCTTTGGGCCCAGTCTTGCAGAAGATTCTCAAGGATATTAGCAAGAACTTAAGGTCCATAAAGAATCCAGGTTTTCATTAATTTAAAAAAAACATTAAATCAGAGCAGTGAAACAAAGCCAATACCATTCTGCTTTTTACCTGAACATCTATATCAGGATCCTGTGTCAGATAAAAGAATTGGTGCATGCAGAGGATAAGTGATATATTACACTGACACACTACTGTTGAGGAGACTTAGTAAAAGGACATTTGCTTACACGTTGGTGCAAGTATGTACAAGCTCCTTTTTCTGCCATTTTGAATGCATAAGCTGCCGAACCAATTTGACTCTGTTAATATTGGCTTTCCCCTTTCCATTAGTGAATAAACATTTTATGAAGTCCACAATTGCTGGACCAGTTTGAACAGAATCTGCAGCCTAGACGCTGAAAGAAACACTACCCGGGGGAAAAAGCAGTATGGAATAGAAAGTTTGAAAATGGTATGTAAGTGTAAATATTAAGGGTCTGACTTAAGGCAGCACAGGAGCCTCTGACATTTTCTAACTTTTTATTAACATTCAAAATGCAATCGTGTTCTTTAACACGGGGAAAAATATGTAACTTCCTAAGCAAACTGGGAAAAAACCAACCTAGAATCCCACCACTGCATGAGCATTAACCACCAAAGCACTGAAACATTTACTGCATAAGCAAGGGGACTAACTGGTAGCAGTAGCAAGTCCTCATCTTCTCTGGAAATTGCACTAGAGAAATACCGTACCTTCCCTGTAGGTTTCAGAGATATTTACTGATAGTAGGGAAGAGTTAAATCCAGCTTTCCAGTTTTATTCAACATTGTAGAAAGAAGTGTTTAAAGAGCACCTTGTCATCCATTTGATTGTTCTTCTCCCAAACAGGCATGCACCCACATGAGGTCTTTCCTGCTCTTACCCCATCACGGCTTCCAATTTTCTTGAACTGGTGGTTAATTTTCTTCCTAGTAACTCATATGGTGCTGTGTTTGGTTTTGTGATGAAATCACTGTTGATAATACACTTATGTTTTCGGTATTGCTGAGCAATGCTTACACATCAAGGCCTTTTCTGCTTCTCACACTGTCCTGCCAGTGAGCAGGCTGGGAGTGCGCACGAAGTTGGGAAGGGACACAGCCAGGACAGCTGACCCCAACTGAGCAAAGGGATATTCCATGCCATGTAATGGCATCTTCAGCAGCAAAACTGGAGGCTTGGAGTTTGTCGGGGCTGCCGCTGCTTGGGGATTGGCATTGGTCAGCTGGTGGTGAGCCATGGGGGGTTTTGCACCACTCACTTTCGGCTGGGAGTGCGCACGAAGTTGGGAAGGGACACAGCCAGGACAGCTGACCCCAACTGAGCAAAGGGATATTCCATGCCATGTAATGGCATCTTCAGCAGCAAAACTGGAGGCTTGGAGTTTGTCGGGGCTGCCGCTGCTTGGGGATTGGCATTGGTCAGCTGGTGGTGAGCCATGGGGGGTTTTGCACCACTCACTTTCTTGGATTGTTTCCATTTCCTTTTTTTTTTTTTGTTACTTATTAAACTGTCATCTCAACCCACAAATTATGTCTTTTTACAGCTTGTTTTAGATGCCCTTACATATTTATTTTCCAGTGTAAAACCCGCTAATATTCAAATCCTTCACAGAACTAACAATATAAATCTGTCATGATTGTCATGGTTACATTGTTATTACAATTTAACCTTGCAGATAGCTTTTAAAAAATGCTGGTATCAGAAGTGCTGGTAATCAGCCCAATTGGTCTACCTGTATTTTTTTCTGAATAAAAAGTCTGTACCGACAACTCAGCCTTGTACAGCAAACTTTCTGATTTATTAGGACCAACTTTCTCTGACTGTGCTTCCAAAAACTGGAAAAGGTCAAAAGTTATCAGGCTGGAGGCTGCTGACGTCTGGTGGCTCGTCACTCTGGTCCCTGTTGGGGACCTTGCTATGGTTTGGCGGGGCTGCCGCTGCTTGGGGATTGGCATTGGTCAGCTGGTGGTGAGCCATGGGGGGTTTTGCACCACTCACTTTCTTGGATTGTTTCCATTTCCTTTTTTTTTTTTGTTACTTATTAAACTGTCATCTCAACCCACAAATTTTTCTCTCTTCTTCTCTTCCGCTTCTCTCCCCGATCCCACTGGGAAGGGAGTGAGCGAGCGGCTCAGTAGCGTTGAGCTGCTGGCTTTGGTTAAACCATGACATCCAGTCCTATTTTCCATGCCTGTTTAGAACCAGCCTCATTTTTGCCTAAAATCATTTACCCTACTTCTTCAGGCTCCTTGTGCCAGTCCCAAGCGGTTGGCCAGCCGTTCCTATTGCCCA
>NW_010528399.1:135799-151522 GCF_000687285.1 Phaethon lepturus | reverse complement strand
GTGGATGTGGCGCTTCGGGACGTGGTTTAGGCGACATAGTGGCGTTGGGTTAGCAGTTGGACTTCATAATCTTGAAAGTATTTTCCAACCTTAGTGATTCTGTGTGATTCTGTGTGAAGAGACCGACACTTACCTCACTACAACCTCCTTTCAGGTAGTTGTAGAGAGCGATAAGGTCTCCCCTCAGCCTCCTCTTCTACCGCACTATGCAATCCCAGTTTTCTCAACCGCTCCTCATAAGACTTGATCTCCAGACCCCTCAGCTTGGCACAGAGAGGTCAGCAGTGCCAGGCCTCTTCGGAAACAGCCACAAGGGAGCTAGAGCAGGAGTACTGGGAACAGAGCAGCACGGTGCTGGCCGGGGATGGCAGCGCCTGGCAGGGAACAGCACCGGTTTGTTCAGCTCACCTGGCAGCATCTACCAGAGCCTCTTGGCTGCCCAAAAGAAACCCTTTGGGTTCCTAGATACACAGAACCGACTATTCCTCCAGCTCATCACAAGCACATCCAACAAGTGCAAAATTGCATCTCATGTCGTTATACATACAGTATAAAATCAGTACTCGGCCTCTCTGCAGGCTCTGACACACCTCAAAAACTGATCAACTTCCACAGCAGAAGTAGTGAACAGGCATCAAGGTAGTGCCGAGGGTGGTTTTAAAGCAAGCAGGGACTTTGGGACAAGCAAAAATATGCCAGGTTTGACAGCAACCATCAGCACTTTGCATCTCTCAGATTTTACGCAAAGTTGTCAGTTACTAAACGAGCACATCAGTCTACTTTGAACAGGTCACCAGGCCTTTCACCCCCCAAGCAGGAGCTGGACCTTTCGTTGGGGACAGGTACTAATGCTGAAGAAACAGGACTGAACAGCAGACAGAGTATGATTTTGCCAATTACATAGCTATTGCACTAAACCCTCATTTTGTCTTTTATACTCCACTCCTTTAATCTTACTACATGTAGCTAAAGATCCAAGCTGGAGAATACAGGAATGCTGGAACACCTGAAGTTGTGATTAGATATGTTGAAGTTAATCGATCAACTAATATCTTTCTCAAAGCAGCATGAATTTCAGTACTGCAGTTTCCATTCTTTCTGGATTGTTCCTAGAAGTAAAGGTAGAATTATTAACTACTGTGATGATGGAGAATGGAAAAGATAAATGTGATGTTACAGAGCAACACATAATAAAGCCACAATTTTACAGTAACCTTTACTTTTTGGAGTATAGAAATTATTATGAAAATCTACATCACACTGCTGTGGCCTCAGAGCCCAAAGGGTTCCATAAAATTGTGGCTTTTAAGTATCTGGTTGTGCTGGAGGTCTTAGTATTGCAAATATCTGCACTTCTTAAATCTAAAAAATTAATGGAAATAAAAATAAATAAATAAAAATCTACTTCTTCTCAATCACGCAAATCAATTTTCAGCTAGGTTAGTGAGAAATCAGAATGGAAAGAAGAAAGAAATGTTATTCAAACCTGACTGGTGAATCAAATAGATACAATTTCGTGACTACAACCTATGTGAATAATAACGTCTGTCAGCACCAGTGTCCGGCTACAGGTGAGTCGTGGAACGATGCCAGTTGATGCCCGCTGATGATGTGCATTCACTGATCTATTAAAATGACAGTTTTGCATTCTTAAAAATCAGCTGTTGACCAAACCCAGGACATGGCTTAAATAGAAGCATAACGTTGTTCGGAAGACAAATGTGCCTTAAAGTGAAAATCTCTTTTCAGCCTACACTCTGTAATTAAGTGCTGGTGGTCACCAGGCAGTATACGTTTCCTTTAGACAAAAACGCGCATGATCTGACACGGTAGTAAGCACCAGTGTAGCAATCTGAGGCGAGTTACACTGGGAGATACACTGAGAATGAAGCACTGTGGAGAAAAAAAACCCCAAAACTTGACTTGCTTCTCACCGATTTTAAAACCTGCCGTGAAAGCCGTGCATCCTGCACTGAGCCACCCCTTCCTGGAGGGGTGGGTGACAGGTCCCACCCATGCCTGCCTCCCGCCGCCAGCGCACCTGCCGGCCGTGCCTGCCAGATCCAGCTGATGTGCCGCTGCCGGCGGGGCAGCCGGGATCAGGGGAATTAGTTCTGCTTGCCTTGGGAGGCCAGCCCAGCCGCCGCGGTTTCTATTCAAACTCCCCTCCACCGCTCAAGCTCAACTGGAACCATTTAGTACCCGCATTGTTCTGTGGTTTTTATTTGTTTCCTTCCACTCAAGCACATGTTAAAAAAGGCGACCCCCCAGCAATCTTTTTTTTTTCCCCCCTTTCACATGACTAAGCGATTATCTTCTTCCTAATCAGAGAGACAGATGAAAAGAGTTTATTAATAAAAGTTCCCCTTCAAGAAGATTGGAAATGAATGATTAGTAAAATACACCCAATTTTACTTATAGACCCCCCTCACAGAGAGGCATCTGTGAAGGGTAGGGATGCCAGAATAGTGGTGGGGACTCAGGCATCTGGAAGCTGTTTGCGATATGGATTAGAAGTCGGGCTGCACACAGATACTGCCTCCAGTCACAAAAGCTTGCTCTGTGGAGGGGAAAAAAATATGCTGCTTGTTTACAGTGCTACTTTTTCCCTTTGCTTGTTTCCCTTTATCTGTTTTATTTCTTCCCTCGCTCCCCTCTCCCCGCACCATTCATGTGCAATTATGTCTGCACAGATATGCCAGCTGGTGGGGCTTGTTAGCGATACCCACCCCGCTAGCATCTCGGAAAAGGGGAGAAGGAGACGGGAGCTGGGCAAACAACACCGCATTGTGCTCGGGACCGGGGCTTTATCTGCTCCCTGTTGCCAGGGCCCGCTGATCAAACTGGGAAAAACAACCCCAGCACTGGGAAGACCAGACCAAAGATATGTGTGTGTCGTCAGCTTGTGCTGCAATCCACCAGCATACTTAAAAAAGAGGTGAATCACAGACACAAAAACTCCGAGGGGTTTTATTAAAGAAAAGATCTGCAACTTTGAGTAAGCATAAAAAGAGTGGTATTTGCCACACAGATCTGGTTCTACCAGCGTAAGTCCAAGATGGTCACATTATTTACAAATGTTCAAACCAGACCATCACATCACAAAAAAACGTATAAAACCTGAGAACCATTCTAGCGAATAATTCCATCGTACTTGTCTTATGAAAGAAATATTCAACACATTGCAGAGATACTACTTTTAATTCTTTTTAACGATAGGCTTTTTCTCAACTTTCTACCCGTCAAAGTAAAATTTTTAGGCTCAAAATCAAATAAGTAAAGAAAATAAAAGGTAATGCTACTTAAATTCTATGTGTATACATTAGGACTTACATTAACACAGTATCCCACCTGACTGTGAGTGGGCACAGGATCTTTACTTTAGACCTTCAATTCATCCAGTTCCCTTGGACTCAGAAGAAACAAAGTCAAACCACTAAACCACTTCAAAAAATGTCTAAGGAAGTTTTTAAAACCAACATTATTATTTTAGACTTGGTTGTTTTCAAATCCAGATTCACATGTTATGTTTCCAAAGAGGATAAAATGTTCTTCCTTCTCACATCTCCATTTGGAATAAATTGCGTTCTGAAGCAAGGTATTTTCTTTAACTCATTTTTTAGCAGAGCTGCAATCAGGCATTAAGCGTGATCTCAAATTCAACTTTTTCTAGGAACCTCTCTGAAAAAAAAACATTTAGGAGGTGAAGGAAAATTTTTCAGAAGCAAATAGATTTTTGTGCAAGCATCTTTCTGACTCTGTCAGCATTCTTGATTATTAGAGAAAGCAAAATGGAAAACTAATTGGAAGGCAGTACCGCAAAATCCTTCAAACACCTCCACGTAATTACAATTACAGCAGCAACATGATAGGACTATACTATTGCTACTGCAGTAAATAAAGCAGGCTATTGCAGTAAATCTAAAATTATTAGATTTAAACTCATGACATTGGATATTCATTCTAGACCTACAGGATCGTATTAGATATGTATTTTAAGCCTCTTAAATGCTTATACATCAGATTTATAGGGAATCTCTTCTTTTAGAGAAAGACCTGCAGAAAAACCACACCTTGTAAACAACGTTCTTAATGTCATTTCTGTATGTCATTTTACAGAAAAGATATTTTAAAATGGTAGATATTTGTTTCCACAGAATGTAATGATGAACAAGACTGATGTCGAATAGGTTTTCTTAGGTTGGTTTAAGATGATCCCCTGACACATGAGTAGAGTGGATTTCACTGGTCACTCTTCATCAGTGTCAGCAAAGTTTTTAAATAACACCCCACTATCACATGTTCCATATCTGCTACCATTTAGAGAACTCTTTAAAAAGTATTAGTAGTTTTGCTTATATCAGTCTTCCGTGGCAGTATATATCTACTCACATAAGCCTTCTTGAAACAGAAAATCACAATACATTTAAAACATGTCTGAAAACATGAAATACTTTCCTATGAATAAATAATCTCTTATAGTCTCAATACATTATGATGCATCCTCCCAGATACAGACATCATGTATACCATTTCTTAACAGAAAACAGCTATTCCCTTCAGTAGTAGGAACTCCCTTTCTTTGATGTCCACAAGGGGTGCAAAGTTAAACCTATCCTTAAACTGGAACCAAGATGAAATAGTGCGCAACTACTGCCATATTTTCAAACTGCTACAACTATGAAAAGTTTCATAGTTGAAGGAAAAAACATTGTCTGTCAGTCATTGTTCAGATCCCTGTGAAGAAGTCCTAGGGGAAGGGAGAAATCACTGGCTTTTGCTGTGGTGCTGGAAGTGTTAAGAGACTCTCTCTGTTCCAGACAGAGTGCAGGTCAAATAATGACAGGTTTGCAAAGCATAAAATCTATAACGGTGTGCACAATTGTTCAGGCATCTCTCACAATCTCACCTTCATTAGGCCTTCTCTGCATTCAACACATACACCAAGGGGATTCTCATGAACACCATTTTTAAAAGAACAGTTTATAACTAGAATCATAGAATCACAGAATCGTAGAATAGTTTGGGTTGGAAGGGACCTTTAAAGGTCATCTAGTCCAACCCCCCGGCAGTGAGCAGGTACATATACAACTAGATCAGGTTGCTCAGAGCCCAGTCCAACCTGATCTACAATGTTTCCAGGGATGGGGTATCTATCACCTCTCTGGGCAACTTGTTCCAGCGTTTCACCACCCTCGTTGGACAAGTGTCTTCCTTCTATCTAGGTGAAATCTGCCCTCTTTTAGTTTAAAATTATTACCCTTTGTCCTATAGCAACAGGCCCTGCTAAAAAGTCTGTCCCGATCTTATAAGCCCCCATTTAAGTACTGGAAGGCTGAAAAAAGGTCACCCTGGAGCCTTACCTTCTCCAGGCTGAACATCCCCAACTCTCTTCACTTTTCTTCATAGGAGAGGTGTTCCATTCCTCTGATCATTTTTGTGGCCCTTCTCTGGACACACTCCAACAGGTCCATGTCTCTCCGGTGCTGAGAGCTCCAGAGTTGGACGCAGTACTGCAGGTGGGGTCTCACCAGAGTGGAGTAGAGGGGTAGAAGCACCTCCCTCGACCTTCTGGCCACGCTTCTTTGGATGCAGCCCAGGATACAGTTGGCCTTCTGGGCTGCGAGCTTTTCATCCACCAGTAGCCCCAAGTCCTTCTTGGTACGGCTGCTCTCAATCCCTTCATCCCCCAGCCCGTACTGATACCAGGGGTTGCCCCAACCCAGGTGCAGGACCCTGCACTTGGTCTTGTTGAACCTTATGAAGTTCACACAGGCCCATTCCTCAGGCTTGTCCAGGTCCCTCTGGATGGCATCGCGTCCCTCTGGATGGCATCGCATCCCTCAGGCATGTCAACTGCACCACTCGGCTTGGTGTCATCTGCAAACTTGCTGAGGGTGCCCTTGATCCCACTATGTCATTGATGAAGATATTAAACAGTACTGGTACCAGTACAGACCCCTGAGGGACACCACTTGTCACTGATCTCCATCTGGATATCGAGCCATTGACCACTATCCTCTGGATGCGACCATCCAATCAATTGCTCATCTACCGAACAGTCCACCCATCAAATCCGTATCTTGCCAGTTTAGAGAGAAGGACATTGTAGGAGACCATGTCAAAGGCCTTACAGAACTCCGTATCTTGCCAGTTTAGAGAGAAGGACATCGTAGGAGACCATGTCAAAGGCCTTACAGAAGTCCAGACAGATGATGTCAGTAGCTCTTACCTTGTACATTGATGTAGTTACTCCATCAGTGAGTCCATCAGTGCATTTTTTTCTGAGAAAGAATTGTATCCACAAAGAAAATACAGTGCTTGAAACCATAGAAGATAACATCAACTTTCATATCAAGTATAGGCTTATCTTTTTGGTTTTTTACAGATAAAATAGAAATTTTATGGGACGAGAGGCATTTTGAAGGGAACACTCACTTTACAGTTCTTGTGTTTCTTAAGTCTTCACATTGTCTTAGGCCAAGAAAAACATTTTCAGAAGTGTACCAAGAAAATAATTGGTAGAAGTGATTTATATTACCTGGAAATATTTCTTGTTCTTTGGAGCCATCTAGCTAAGGCATTTACGGAATAAGGAATATAAGTAATATCCCAATCTTATATTTTCTTTAAACAGAAGTTCTAAATACAGCAGGTATCATGGTTTGATGTGGTAAAAAAAATAAAAAATTTGCACACTTTTTGTTCTCTTTGATTCTTTGTTGCCTAATTTAGACATACTTTGTAAATTTGGACACACGCAGTTACACGCACGTGTTTAGAGATAGAGAGTTAAATGCATGATTGCCATATAACCATATGCAATACATTCATATAATTTGTGACATGCTCCCAAGAAGTTGATTTTGTGTATTTATGTAGTAGATGGAGAATTTGTTTGCATTTCCCCTTTTACAAAACAAAGACTCCGTGACTTTGTCAAGCTGTTGTTAAAGGGTAATATGTAAATATCACTTGAAATTGCACATGGAAATCTGTTCTTATGGCTTCCTAGAAAAAAACACTGGATTAATGTGCCTCGTTAAATACATATATTTCATAGAAAAAAAAGTTCATAAAACAAATACAGCCTCTGCTTCTTTAATTATTACCATAATGTCATATTTCCATAAAATTTCACATACATATTTCCATAAAACTAAGAAACTGCTTTTGCTTTCCTCATTAGATAGAAATGTTTTATATGTTTGATGAATTTGTTTAATCAAAGTCTCAAGCAAAACCAAGTGGACCTGATAGAACCTCAATGGTGTGAGACACGTAATGATGGAAGACGGATGGACGGACAGACGGACGGACGGAAGGAAGGAAGGAAGGAAGGATCCAAGAGTGAAAAAGTTTTTGAAAGTAAGTTTAACATCCAGATATAAACAATGAGGTGTTTATTTGTGTGCATGTATGTGTATGATACATGTACGTACACACTTCTATCTATGTACCATATGTACAACAACTTTATTTTTGCTGTGTTTTGTCTGAAGACACGCTTTCGCCTGGAGCGTTGCAGTTTCTGTCCACAGGGAGTATGAATGAAGATCTTTAGAGAGGTACATGTTTTACTGTTGTACGTTTGGCCTGCATCCTCTGTTCTGACCATCCCTTTTATAAACCATCCCCTTTCAGATACTGCTTAGTTATTTTAGTTATTATTAGTCATATTATTCTAAATCTGGAGTTACAGTTCTTTTCTTCTCTCATGATGATCTGTCTATCCACCTCCATGTGTGGATAAATCCAACACTTCCAAAGGGGCGGGGGAGCTGCATATGTATTTCTTGTGGTTAAGATCTTTTGACCGGGAGTTGATCAGCATCCCAGTAACAACTTAGTCTCTTTTAGCTGTGCAAGAGCCTAAAAATGATTAGCCCTATTTCTCTTAAAGTATCTAAATAAGATGTAACATGGACTACTTCCTTAATGTGCCCATCTCCAGATTTAAAAAAATAAAATAAAATATTAAAATCCATGCTCTTATTTCCTTAACAAGTCTTGTTTAAAAATTCATTGCCATCAGTATGCAATCTAACAGTACTCTGTTTTTAAGTAAGGTGATAAAGGAGAGAAACACTTAAGTCTTTTCCTCCCCTCCTCCCATGGTCGTAACACAAATAATACCTATTGCCTTTTGAAACTCCTTTTATGGACTACCAGCCACACGGCTTTTGCACTGTACTTGTTCATACTGCCTTCACACAGTTAGCACACCCCGAGTGCTTTGCTATTTGAAATGAAACTAAAGTGATAAAATCTCGTTTTTGGTGCTTTATATATACACACAAAATGTTATTTATTGAAATCTCATTGTCTACAGTGACATTAATCTTTCAAGCAGGAAAAAATAAATTAAAGATTTTTTTTCTATGGGAAGAACAGATTATTCTCCATTCTTTCAGTGGTGCAAGCCATAACACTGTTATGGTGTCTGTGGTTATGTGTCTGTGCTTGTCAACGTATATAATTTTGAATGTTTTCTAAATGCAGCTTTAATTCTGCATTTCTTGGATTAGATTGTTTAATTTTGCAACAATGACCATTTCATTGACATTTTTCCTACATTATTATATGTACTCTTAATCTAATTTTAAGTCAAAAATCAGCAGAGAGCAATGTGGGTTTGCTTGTCTGTGATATTTCTCCTGATGAAAAAGTGCCAGATGAAAAGTCCAGTGAAAAGTTCCAAGAAAAAGGCAGACTACAGGACTATACAGAAGCACTTAACCCATTTCAGCCTAAACCAGAGGGCACCTTTTCACCATCATCAATGTGGAGAATCTAGCTTTTCTGGTGAAGAAAGACGACCATGTATTGATACCATTTATTGTTAATTTTCATCCAACATCCACATTTTGTCCACTGTTTTTCTGCAGTCTGAGATAATATATTTACTCTGAATAAATACATCACAAGAAGTCTGAAGTTTTTCACCACATCTCAAATGCAACAGATACGAGGATCAAAACCAGACTGCCTACTACCTACCGCTCAACTGCCCCACTGTATAAGGGACACTTGGACTCTGTGACTTAAAAAAAGTACTTATAATTTACAAAGAAAGCCAACTGATAAATGAAGTGTCGCCGATCAGCGGCGATGCTGGCAGGGTGACATTCCATTATCCCACCAGGTACCTTGCAATCTCACACCAGGAGCCACGGAGGGACAGGCTCCACGGCAGCTCACACCCTCCTCCCCTGTCCCAACCCCGAGTGCCCCTTCCTCCGAACCCACCGCCAGCCCCTCATCCACATGCGGTTTTGTCCCGGCGCGCGGAGCGGAGGGGCTGGCTACTGTGACGGCGCGGTGTCACTTGGGCTGGGTGACAGCCGGTTCTCCACAGACAGCGCTGTCAGAGAATCACAGACTTCCACATGTACGAGCGAAATTAACTTCTGTTAGTCTGACATTTTCCGCAATCAATACTCACAGGGTCCTTGTCTCTGGGATCAAAATTCATAAATCAAAAGCAGAAAGCATGAAATAAGGTATTTGATAAATCCATTAACTGAAGTGGAAGTGTACTTCTGTCACACTGTTTAAAGACTACAGTAGCGCTGGCAAAAGGGGGAGAAATCTAACAAACATGTTAAGTGAAGTGCTGGCTTGTGTGTGTTTGAAAATACGGCTCAATCTCGCCAGCCGAAGGGCTTTATGCCCAGGCAGCAGACAAGTTGGCTTCCCCGGCCTCCACGCTGTGCACGCTGCCTTCAGGAGGCAGAAAACCACCAGCTAAACATTTTCTGACGGACAATCCTCCCATTCCAGAGCAATCCAAGTTTAAGACAAAACTGCGCTGCAAAACTAAATACCACTGCAAATCACTTTGAATTCACTAAAGCTGCATGAACTTAATGTGCGGGTCATTGTTCTTGAAAGTCACACGGAAGTCCAAAATACAGGTAAGTACCGAGAAGACTTCTATTACGTCTTGCAGGCCACACATCCAAGTCCCTTCTAAAGCCCCAGTGACTACCTGCCAGTACCGTGGCCAGGAGCCTTTTAAAAAGGCAGTCCTTGACACTAAACCAATTTATGCGGGTTTCACTAACAGCAGTTTCCACACTGCAGGCAAGGACAACTCTGAAAGCTAACCAAGGCTGAAGAGCAGCACATGGCCTCCTCCCCGTTCACATGCACAGCCCCGACTGAGAATAAGAGGTGCAACCAGAGGCTGAGGGCACTGGAAAGGTCTGTTGAACTGTAGTATCTTCTACAGTGATGGTCAAGATGATGAAAATTGCAAACAAATTAGTCTCCGAGAACTGTATGTCTCCATTTATCAGCTGATAACTGCAAAAAGTTCTAATAATAGTCCACAGCGACAAAAAGAAAGGTTTAGTCCTTACTGCTATTGAAACCTCTTACTATGTCTTTATCCTGAAGCCCTTAAGGGAATGTTGTGCTTTTAAGACAGGATTGGCTCTTAGAATTCTTATTAAACTTAAGGTAAAACTAAATTGTAATATCAAGTCCTATCTCCCTGCAAGTCAGTGGGGTTTGAACACAGAGCCATATCCATACCTGGTGTCATTTGGTCTGGGTCTCTTCAAGTGACAGCAATTCTCCAGCAGCATCCCACTGTTTGCATACTCTTAAAATTTACTATAAAAAGGTATATCTGTATTTTCAGATGTGATTCGTGAGAAAGAATTAGTGGCAGAGGTTTACATCTGAACAAAACCAGCGTTATTTTAACAGAACTACTTTTGAAGAATGTATCATACCTGTGTTTGCTGTAATTGAAAACAGGAATGTTTGATAAGGAAATGCTTGATAAGGAAACTGCCTAATGGCAAAACCTTATACATATAATGTGATATAAAAGGTGGCAGCAGACGAATTACTTTCATTAGATCATTTCTTTATATCACTTCAAATACCATGACAATACATTTTCTTTCTTTCCTGCTATAAAATGGAGACAAAGCAGCTGATTTTCTGTATGACAAAATATTTTTAAAGCACTGTTTCTAAGTATAACTGCATGCTATCAATGAACTTCCTATTTTATAGTTTCTGAAATTATGAGAACTATATTTCCAGTACTTCTTATCCTATATTTAGTCACTACCTATCAACGAATAGTTTGATTTTGCTTTCCTCTAATTACAAGCTAGCCAATAATTAGAGCAGTTTTTTTCTATACAGATCTTCTGTCTCCTAAATCTGTCAATAGCTGTGATTTTCTAAGAGTCTGAATGTACTGTAATAGACTGATGAGAAAGATTTTTTTGCTGCTATGTACATTCAATAAAGTTTTTACCCTATCACTTAAAGAATTCTATCATTTTCTTTTCTGCTCTAGATAATACAGATCCCCTTGAGAAAACCCCTGTTAACAGAATAGAAGTCTGCATTTACCTTTAGAGAATGAAATTATTGGGCATGTCTAATTTACCTGTCTAGGTGAAGAAAGATTTGTATTTAGAGTTATAGCATTACCCTTGTCATAGAACCATTCTAAAACTAAAAAAAGTTATTAATATATAGGACTCTGGTATTTATTATTCTACAAAACATCTACATTAACTAGAATTGTTTTCTGCATCATTCAGAAAAACTTAGCTGTAAGGTTTTTGGGAGCAAAATTTTTTGGAGTTTTGTTACAAGTAATATTTAACCTTATTTCTCAAGCACATCTTTTCCAGGAACTTTTTCAGCACTTTCTCAGGAACGCTGTGATTCCCAACACTGTGTCTTCCCATGGTGGGAGCTGAGAAGCTACAGCACCTACACATCCTTCATGGTTTCCCAAGCAAAAAGATCCTTACATCAACGGTCAGTCTGATTCTTGGTCTGCCTGGCTTGCAGGTGACTGACAAGTGGCCATCCTGGGAAACTGGAGAAACAGACATCGCATCCACCACTGGAAAGCCAGCAAGCCAAATAACACCATTTTCATGTTTCCCAAAACCATTCTGTCAGAAATATGTGGCTTTTTTCTTCTAGAAAGGAAATTTATTTTCCATTCAGCTCTTTTCAGTAGTTGTTACTGAAGAAGGAGTCCATATTACTGAAAGTTCTTTCCCTTACTAAAACATAAACTTCAGTAAGTCCACTCAGAGCAGAACACGAGAGTTTACCTTGCTTAACACAGTCAGTATAGTTGGGAACTTGGAAACATACCCTGAGGTTTCCATATCTGGATCCAGGATAATTAATTGATCCACACCTCTCCAGGAAAGCAAGGACCTAATCGCAAATAGGGTAGAAAGGGGAAGTCATTCATAGCTTCTCTTTTTCTGCTCTCCCTGCCCCAAAGTTGACTTCTCAGTTTCCCAGTCAAACCAACATCAGAAAGATTCCTTCGCTTTGGTTATATACACCATCAGCACACAAGACACTTAAGTCTAGGGAATGTGACGCTTCAGTGCATCATTGATTTACATAATATTTTCATGTCTCTACCTCTGAAAAGCCACTTAGGAGACTGTATGAAAAAACACACTCAGGACCAATCTTACCACCTAACGAGCATCTAACAAGTGGAAAAGTTTCAACATTTAACTTTAAATGCCATCAGTTTTCAAAATATATGTAAAACTAGAGTGAGGTTTTAATTTTTAGCAGAACTGCATCTTTCCAATTTTTTTTTAATCCTCTTTAAAACATGGTGGTCTGTAAATTTTTAGGTTATGTTCTGTAGAAAAGGAGACAAGTGATTTCTGTTAACATTATCCAGCACAACGTGATAACATTCTTTAGGTATGGTATGTTAAACCCAGAAATCTTCCAGTGGAAACTTATACTTGTGACTGGAAAAAGCATAATTTGTTTTGGAATTTTAAAATATGATCAGTCAACCTTTTTATATATGCATCTCATAAACAGATTTTTTCTTATTTTATATGCTTTTTACGCCCAATGAAGAATTTTAGCTGTTGCTAAATTGTACCAGTAGAGATCTACAAGCCAGGTATTTCCAAGTCTCTCGAGGCTTGTTCAATAAAGCAGTGAATTCCTGTAACAGGAAAGAACACTTCAAAGATCTTGCACTACTGAAATACAAGAACTGACTAATTTAAGATTCCCATTGTAATGTCCCATTTGTTAACAGGGGATGTTTCACTTTTCCATTTCATTCACAAAATAACTAAAATATCATGACAGGGGAAATATGAATAATTTATTTTTTCTTTACAGCAACTAAATAAAATTACACTGACAGACCTAGTAACAAGCTTCATTACAAATGGTTTAATCTTTTTGCTGTTTCTTTTGAGCAAGATATTCTGCTAGTACTTGATTCTAGTAATGAATACTACCTCCTTCTAATAAGCTTCCTTTACGCTTCAAAAGGGAAGGCTCAAGTGCCCTTTTTTATTTGAGGGCACTTATAGTGGTATTTGCTGATTATATATACTAAACAAAATGTTTCCTAGAGTTACAGTATTAAATTTCTTCAAATTATGACAATTGTATAGTATTAAATAGTATTTCACCAGTATATATATGCTTCCTGATGAATTCTATACTATAGTCCCAAGAAAATCTCTGTCTGGTGGCAGGAATCACTGATATCAAAGCACCTTCTGCTTTGGCTTGCATTTTCTTATACAGGTTTCTCTATTGCACCGAAGATAAAAGTTAGCCAAGGTAGATGCTTACAGTCTATGTGGATGCTGAGACCTCTGGAAATGTGAGGAGGAAAAGAGGAGAATCTTACTGTAAACACAAGTGCAGAAGAGCTCCAGTGGTCAGAGCATTTCTCACTGAAAAATAAGAAGATTAATTAAGGGGTGAGAAGATTCATGATGGAAGTGTGTGCCTCAATGTGATGCGGAGGTAGTCTCCCCTCAGTTCTGGAAGCTCAGAGATGAGAGAGTTTTCTTCCTTTCCGTTCTAGGCCTTTTTAAATAAAATTCCTAAAAAAGATAAAGGTTTTGGGATTTTGGTTTGGGGTTTTGGTGTGCCTGCTGCTAGAAAGGAAATAAGCTCATCTTGTATCCACCCCTATTTCTGAGAATCTCCCCATTTTTGCTTTCTTTTTCTCCACACATACTTTTTCGACCAGCTTTATGCTTCCATCATGCAGGAGAGAGGCTCCCTGTATATCTACTATCACCTCCCTCAGGCTTCCAGAGCTTTTCCTCAAGTAGTGTCATCTCAATTACTGTGCTACGGGTCACGGTAGACAAAGAGAACCAACATATGAAAATAGTTACCCGTTACCCTCTCTGAAGAGTGTTATAGTTCACTACACTTACCTGTACCTTATAGCTAAAATTAAAATGTAATGTGCTGGTTCTCACTTGGCAAGAAATATGGGAAGCCATGAAAATAATCTTTCATTTGTATTTCACTGGACACAGTTGTTCTAAAAACACACAAGAAGGTCAATAGTGTCTTTACTATACTCTTGCCTTCCAACCTGAAACAAAGGAATAATGGTGAACCGTTATTTCAGCATCTGCAGTATTCCCTAGCCAAAGTGCAGGGGTTACATCAATACCAAAATAGAGATATCTAGTCATTTAGGGCAAGACTGCTTTTTTTTCTTGTTAAGTATGTAAGTCAGTCATACTATATTATGACTTTTGAATTCTCTAGAGATTCACAAAGCGTGTTGATATCTTATGAGTATGGCAGCTACTTAAAAGCCCATGGTATAATAAAACAGACAGACCTTATTTTTTTTTACTTTTCTAGGAATATCTTTCCAAAAGCAAGGATGAAGAAAAGACTTACATCTTTGCACAACCAAAAGAAAGCTGCAAAGCTGGTACAGATCTTTCTCTGAAAACTCGCTATCTCCTATGCCTTCGGAGGCAGGAGAATGCCAGGCAAGCTCCAGAAAGCTCCTGCAATTCCACTTTCCATCCCGCCCCAGCACACAGTGCTGTTGCCAGTCTGCAAGTCCTTACAAGACACATCAGGAGTTGTGATGTTTAATTACCTTTTTTACACATATACCATTCACAGTTCTAGCGGGGATGAGAAACCACAACTTGGACATATCCTGCTGTGCGTGAAGGTAATATACTGGTGGTTCTTGCCTCTTCCTTCTGTCCCTAAATGAGTAGCTGGCAAGTTTGATGGCAGACTATTAAAAGAAGATTATAACGATAAAGTATTTTAAGCTAGCAACAACAAAGTAGATGGGAGTCCACAACCTAGATGTAGATGTTGCTAGCACCTAAACTCATTACCTGTTCCAGCCTCAGGCTCAAGCAGAAAGAAAGGAGGCTGGTAAAGCATGAGAACTATTTGCAAACATTTTAAATTACTGTGGTGTCAGTCCTGAATTTGAATGGGAAGCTGTGAGAGCGTTATATGAGCGCTTTAACCCGCTGGGTATGACAAGCGGGAGAGGAGCTGCTCCTTACCTGCTAAACTGGTATAAGTTGGCAATACCAGCCAAAGGCTTAGTCCCTCTCATTGCCACTTTCTAGCCATTTAACACCTACCTCAAGGAGCCCTGCCTTTTGCTAGTAAAAGCATTCACATAGCCAGGCACCAAACAAGATCTGGTTGGAAGCGAACATGATCCCCCAAAAAAGAGCGGGTACTAATGTGCATCAGTTGCTTGATGCAGTTTCCATAAAGTGAGACAGAAGCCTTATGCACAAAAAAAGGGACCACAGGGAGCAGCCCAATTCAGAAATGAGTTTTGGGAGCAAAGAGAGGAGGAACCCTTCCTGTTGGCAGAGCTTCTGCCTGTGCCTGCTAAAAGTTACCCCAAAACTATGATTTTGTTTCTGCTTA
>NW_010528399.1:128379-135768 GCF_000687285.1 Phaethon lepturus | reverse complement strand
TTTGGGGGCATGCCTGCTCTTGACGCTAATCCTGAGCCCTTCTTTACAGCCACGTGTTGCTCTGCGATTGCCACGAGGCAGGTCTTGAGCGCTTGCAGAGTGCGAGAGCTCACACGCAGGACTCAGGTTTCAAGAATGCTTCTGATTTTCATGCATGAACACAGTGTAGCATAAGGCAGTTTTGAAATTCAAAACCAAGCTAAATCAAGTGCATCTTACCTTATGAAGCCTTACTGCATACTAGCTGAAGTTAAGATTTCAGTAAGAAATGGGAATAAAATTGTGCTTGCAATTTAATTCACTTATTGATGTCTACGAGGTAAAGTGCACTTTTCTCACTATGCTTATCTTGATAAATATATGCTGACTTAATTTTTCTTCCTTTTGCTAGTCTAATGTTTTAAAGGCTTTTTCCAGTCTGTGATTGAGTGTTTATTTCAGCTGATACCCCGTGAACCACCTGAGCACATTTAAATGCCATCCACCACATAACAAACACTGATTTCCTGCTAGGAGATGAGGGAGCTGCAGCAGCTACACTGTGTTATTGTACCACGGTGGCAGGCTGCCAGTATGTTCATTCACATTTGTAATTTCTGTCACTTGTGTAAAAGACTAACAATCATGTGTTATTAGAATAAAATATTTTTATAAAATTGCACACGTTTATCCAAGGCAGTTGTATCATCTTCCTTGAAATTTTGTGATGAAACATTTCTCTATTACACAAACAGTAAAAAAATAAACACAAAATACCTGGTTATACATTTACTTCTAAGCTTTTTTCCTATGACAGGGAAACAATTTACTGGTTACAAAAAAACCCGAAAATACTGTACAATACTTCATGTGATTTTTGCACGGTTGGATGACTGTTCGTCTAGTTAAATTATGTCTTTTTCACAGAAATAGAAAACAAGTGCATCAAAACAGCAACTCTTCTTTTGAGCTGAGACTTATGTAGATTTTTTAATAAAGTAACAACTTGCAGTTCCCTTATAGACCTGCAACAATGCAATTGCCTAGAAAAGAAAGGCTGCTATTGTTACAGCTACTATGTAGATAATGAATGAGTGTGACACAAGATACTAGTGAAGTGGAAAACAAGGGGTTGTTGGCACCGTCCCCATGTTCTCTTCACAGGACAATTAGAGACAGTTTGCGTTGTCAAAACACTTTTCAAGATTTAGTCACAAGTTTGAGATAATCTACCTACGATTACTATTGGCAAAAGGTGAACTTGATTTTCTAAAACTGTGCAAGTGTGTTAGCACAATTAGGTTAAAATAGCAAATGTTATCTATATTTATTAGAATTTCATGAGAAACAGAGATAAAAAATTAAATGCAAATAAGCTTTCTACCTGTGTCATTTCAAAGTTATGCTTGTCTATACAGAGGAATTTAGACGGTACCTAAGCGGATTCTTCATGTAATGGGCTGCTTGCAGGAAAAGAACGGGGACTATATACTTGGGCAGTGCTCTCCTGACTCCTGCAATTATATTAAATGTTAACTGGTTTACCCCTACACTAAACAAGCCCAGAAAACTTAACCACACCGTCTACTCCCTTTCACATTCTTCATTTTTTTCCTACGTAGACTGTAATTTCTATGCTTTTAACACATGCTGCTTTTATTATAAACTTAATCCTAAGGCTAAGAATATTTTGTTTTTCTTAAAAGAAAGCTTTATTTATCAGTCAAAAGCTGTCTAAGCATCTAAGAACCCAACTGTATTTTTTTTAGTCTTTGGTCTGTGGATCCATGGGTACTTTAAAGCATGACCTTCAATTGGGAGCAGCAGCAGATAGTCATAGTGGCAACTCTCAGGGACCTTGTTTAAGGGTGTCTCTTTGAAGCACAGCATGCATGCTGCCACTTGCACCCATTTCCTTTCTGCAGGACAAGCTTGCCACCATATGGAAACCACATGGATTACTTAGTGGAGGTTGGGCTAACACTGATAGCGTAACTACATTTTCTATCTCAATTGTAAGAAGTTCGATGGAAAAGAAAATACACAGTACAACTGCAGGAGAGGAAACGTGGCTCTTTGTGAACCTTCCTTTGTACTTTAATACCAGTCTGAGCCGTCCATTCAAGTCTGAGTCCTGAATGGATATTAGCTAACCATTTTTATGCTAAGGACAATCAACTCCGATTAGTGGTTTCAGTAAGTACAAATGCTGAAAAAGTCAAATGTGGATACAAATTTGGTGTTTGACATTCCTTTTTTTTTCTCTATTTGCACAAACTGAACAGATCAGACTCCAATTCTAGTGATACTGCTTAAATAACACCATTTTATTTAAGGCAGTAACACCAGATTTACAGAAGGGTAATCTAGTTCGAACTTTCTTTCTCCAGAGCACTCATTATTTTCCACACAAACAGTTTAAGAAGTTGTTTGGCACCTAGAATTCAAATATATTACTTCTAGGGGCATGACACAAGAATTACAATCACAATTAATGGCATGTCAATACTTTTTAAAGAAAAATATTGATGTCCAATGGGTAATCAGGCACTTACTAGATACTATGATCACATTTCAATGAATGCCATCCATCTAAACTGGGCACTCAAATTGCACTAAAGTTTTGGAGATGAAAGTGCGAGAAAAAATGTGGAGTAGCACTGAACTAGAACATACAGAATAGGCACACTACTATATCTTGCAGATAACACTTTAGGAAATAGTCTCATAGTTGACAAAAATGGTAAAAAACCCGCTGGGTTTTCAAATCAGTTGCAATGAGAGAATGAGAAACCAAGTGTCTTATCCTTTTTTTGGCTTGTAATGTTCCAAAATGAAGAAACAGTTAAGTGTTTTCAAGTCAGTAGCCTATTTTCCTCATTATATATCAATGTGTAAAACATATCTATGTTTTCATATATGACATAAACGTGTTCATCTTCAGCATTCCCCAGGATGATTTCAAAGCAGTTTTTGCTATCAAATTTTCACAAATAAAGAATAGCACCTGATTACATTTATCAAAATTTACTGGTTTGGTTTACAAACAGAGATTACTAGACCTTAAAAACGTGGTTCTCTGCTCAAAGCTTTCACAAACTGGTCAGTGATTTCTGCACGCTTTTAAGCTCTAAAGCTTTTAAGTCAGTGGCATAATACTGTTACCTCCCAAAAAGCAACGAACACTGTCAGTAGGTAGTACCGATAGTCAGGCCATTTAATAGAACAAGCTCTTCCATGTACCCATGACAGAGGGTAAAAAGCACCAGGTATCCACATACTCAACGTATACTGTTCTGTATGTCATCACACACAGGTCTATGCTCAAGGCTTCATTCGTAGAGCATCACACTGGAGTCATGCAGTCCACTATTTGTATCTTCTTTTTTCTTTTTTTTTTAAATTCATGCACAGATATGTTTCAGTGCATGGGTACTATCAGACTGCCATATAATGTTTCAAGAAACTGATGAAATACTATGATTGTCAAGTTGAAATGTGAAATAGGAGCTAATGAAAGGTATGGTTATAAGACAGTTACATTAAGCTCCTGGTGACAGCAACCTTCACCTTTTAAAATAATAAAGATGCTGAAAAGACTTCTGAAAAGTTCACCATTTTCATGGGTTATTTTAGAATAAAATATTGAATGTAAATGAATCTGACTATAAATGTTTTTTTTCTGGGGGAAAAAAAAAAATCACTACCACGTATTTTCAGTTACATTTTTAAAAACTATTTTCATCTTGGTCTAAAGACATTTCATGCAAAAACATCCGGAAATATCTTTAAAGCATTTTCATCATTATCATTAAAGAAAGAAATGAATCATCTAGACAATTTGCAAAATTATTTTTTTTTCTTACAAATCGTCCATCACTGAAAGAAAAAAATCAAACCCCTTATTCCTTCCCTGAAGTATTCCTTCATTAAAAAGGAAGACTTTTGCCTTGAAGGGACAGGTAATGCTTTGCAATTTTAATATGTTAATTAATTGCCAAATCATAATTTCTATGCAATTGAATTTGAATTCCACATTAATCTTTAGTGAATTAACTAAGACTAATTTAATTGCAATTATCACTAACACATTTAAGAATGATTGGTTGCTTTTTAAAAAAAAATGCATAATACATATTCTGATTTTTTGAGGATTGCTGTTAAAATTTTTCATTTTGTTTTATTTGTATATCAACTGAAAAAGTACCTGAGGGGTATTTCTTGCCTCACCTGAAAACCTCATCGATTGTGGCTGCTCCTTGGAGAAGCTGAAAAATTTTCAGTGTGGTTTTAAGCAGTGTCAGGTTTGTATCTTTGCTTTGTTTTAAAACTTGTTGAACTTCACCAAATTTAGTGATACTTCCCTAGATTTGAATTTGTATGGAAGAAACAAAAACCTTTCCTGTGGAAAAGAAATAAATAACAATTCTGTTCCCCTTGGCAAGGGGGGAACAGCTGTGCTAACAAAAACAAACAAACAAAAGCTAGGGAATAATTTCAGAAACTAAATAAAATCTTGTAAGGTCACAATGCTGAGAGGCCCTTTAACTCTTTTCCATGTAACTTGCCTTCTTCACACGTTTAGCTACCACGCTTTTTTACCCGGATTTCAGTAAAATTTGCAGCACTGGGAATCACTATATGCTTTTTCACATCATGTCACTAATGCTCAGCGCAACTCCAGTCAATTCAATGTCTTAAATACAGCAAAAAGAAAAGGAAGAAGGGTAAACCAAATCAAAGAGATCAAAATGACAAGTTAAGTGGACTGGGGTAAAAGAGCTCTCTTCTAGCACAAGCAGTGAGGTGTAGGGATAAAATCTCACTAGGAATCACCCAACACTTGAATTTACATGTGCACGATGTCACTGAGAGAAGGGCTTACTCTTTTTAGAGAGGACTGCAGGATTTATCTTCAGTCCTCAAAAAATCAGCTAGAAAAAGACTCAGTGCCCACATTCCATCATCATCCCACTACTGGTAATCTCTTTGGTGGCCCCATGGAGTTGCTTATGGTTGTTCATTGATCCCACTGAAGGCTGCAAAATAAAATAAATCTACACACTTCCTGGGTTTATGATGTCCATCTTTTCTCCAGAAAAGCAGAAAAGAATGATTCCCCAGAGAATCCACTATTTGGAGGAGGAAGGAGGGAAGAGAATATCTATAGTCTTTACTACTGCTATTAAACCAACTCACAAGAGTCTCAAGACAGACCCATAAGCATGCCATAGCTCTTGTAGAGCAATTTATAGCTGGGAAAAACTGCCAATATACACAAAAGTATTCCTGGCTCTATTATGAATGATACTTTTGTAAAGCAGCATATTTATTCAATATATTCATTAGGATCACCACCGTGTAACAGCATAGCATTTGATAATGACTATGAAGATTAGTAATAAACTATTCATTCATCCGATTATTTGCTACCAGAGAAATCAGTTAATGGTAACTGAATATGAACTGACCACTTTTAAAGGTGAAAAAGTTTGACTACAAACTCTGAAAAGACTATTCAGATACTCTGACACAGGCAAGATATCCCTCCAAAAAGGCACTAAAAATATTCCACTTTCTTAGCCTAATCTTTACTTATTATAACTTCACTGAGGAAAAAGAACGTTATGAATCATTATTTATTGATTGCCTTAAGTGCACTTCTTAGAGTGCGATAGCATAGCGTGATCATATCTGTTTGCAAAAAGTAGTGTAAGCAGATGCCTACCTCAAAACCTATCTTTATTATTTATGCAATTAAGTGTGTGGCTGCATAAAGCTCTGTGCATATGACCAGTAATATTATACCATCCTGACGTGGGTTTCACTGCTGTATAAATGAAGCCCATATTAAATTTACAAAGGTTACAAAACCATTAGCACTGATGGCTTTTAAGGAGTAAACGTTCACCATGACTCATACTTTGTTCATTTGTGCCATTTGGAAATTAAGTATTCTTAATTGCTGTAATGCACTGCAAGTTCCAACGCTTCTCAGCGACGGAGGCACGTAATTCCCCTGTAATTTGAGTAAGGTATTCTAATTGATTAATTGAGTTTTCTTGTAAGATTGAACTGGAGTTTTAGATGCAAGAAGGTTATCCTTGTTCTATGTGACATAAAAATGCTTGAACCTGCAATATAAAGTAATGTTATCGGTGCTGGGTGAAAATACACAGCAATACAGTCTAAATGAGACGACCATTTTTGCTGGCAACAAGTGGCTTGTACTTTACATCAAACATGCACTATGGGAGGTGAGAGGATATAAAAGCTGTTTTTTTAATGCCATTTAACATTTGCTGTCAACCTTGTTCTTTGTGCTGTCTATCATTTATAGGATCAATTTTTGTTTTGTTTTTGTTTTACTCGGTGTAATACTTCGCACTGCATAAAAACAAGGAGCGGGAAAATCTTGATATAAATAAACAAAAAAATGTTAAATAGATTCATCAGTGTTAGGTAGACTTAAAAAATGGGAGAAAAAAGAATGAGAAGGAATGAATGGGAGAGAGGAAAAAAGGCTGCAATTTAAAAAAAACACTAAAGTTAATTTTTTACTTAAAAAATTATACTCCTTAACAATCAAGTTAGCAAAGTAAAATACCAGAAAATCCTTACTGTCACCGGTTGATTTAACTGACCCAAACCCAGGCTAGCTACAGGATCACCCCTGAAGTTCCCTTGTTATTATGGAGACCTGCTTAAGCTAATTGTACTCCAGGCTTTAGAAGGTAGGAGCTAAAATACACACATGGACTCTGGAATTTATTTCATACAACAAAATAAACCAAACTGAATATTTAGTGATTTTGATACGAGTTTTCTTACTAGTTTTTGTCATTCTGTTTAGAAACGAGGTGAATCGCTCTTGGATATTGAGGTAAGGAGTGTTAGTATTTCCAGTACATCACAGTCTATTCTAAACTTTACATTAGATAAATGTTTTAGATAAAAGGTAAAGTTCATGTAAAAATATTAAGCTATGAAGGAAGCTTTCAAAGACATGGCCATCAGTAAAATAACTACATATTTTGTCTGTGCTTTGGCTGAAATGTAACTTCAAATGTAAATAAAAAATTACTTTAATGGCATGTGCTGCCTTCTCTCACAATTAAGAAAATGCTCAAATATCTGCAACTCCCCCCAGAACAACAGATATGTTTTTCCACGAATGTCATCTCTCTTAGGCAAGTCTCAGAGGTCTAGAATGATCTCGGGGAACATCTTTTCCTCTCCCTTCCTTCTTCTGTCCTTGCTTTCCTCTCCTAAGGCTTTGATTCTCTCAGAACCATGCTGAAAACGCTCTCTTTAAATGGCAAATTGTCCCTCTTTTAGAGTAGGGATGTTGATTTGTTGCTTTCCCCCAGCGTTTGAAGGCACTAAGGTTGCAGAGGACTGGGTGCAATA
>NW_010528399.1:122130-128348 GCF_000687285.1 Phaethon lepturus | reverse complement strand
GCTGAACTGGGCCCCAAAATTGGGTTTGCTTGCAGAGTGGAAGGGCTAGCCTTTTCCCTTTTCCACTCCCTCACAAGCCCGGGTCTGTGAGAAGCTGCTCGTTCCGTTGCTTCACTGTTTCAGCTGGGGAGGTGGTGGAGACATCTGCAAAGGTCTCCCCAACCACTCATTCTGTATGAACAATTGTGCTTTAGAACTACTCAAAGTGGCATTATAAATTGACAGGCCTGCCTGCCAAGGCCAACATTTGCTTGGTAAGGCATGCATCTGATGCTTCACTACGTATTTTTAAAGCACTGTCTGTTTAAAGGAATTGGATTTTTTGTGAAGCATGCAGGGCACAATTCTTATTGCAGAATTCCAGGTTGGGCTTCTGCTGTGTGAGCCTGGAAAAGCCCCGACACGAGCTAACAGATAGTTTGAACTGAAAGTTCATCACAGCCGATGCTTGCTTTGTTGCAAATGTCTAATTGTCTCGTCTTCCATCTCCTTTCCCCTGCCTCCCCTTCGTTGCTTGCTTTTTGTAGCATATCTGAAAAAATACATGCTTCCCTCTCTTCACATGGAGTTTATTCCTAACAATGCCTGCCTCTCTGTCACACTAGCTCACAATTTGTATCACCCAATACACTAAGGGCCAGAATTCATTTCAGTCATGGTTCAAAGCTATCCTGAAATAATCACAAAGTGACACTGTGAAATTACTGTAAAAAATTGTGCGGCAGTGTCATGACATTTTATAATTGAGACCTCTAGTACTCATAGCTCTATCAAAGCCCATAAGGAGGAGGGGAAAAAATTGTGTTTTGACAGACAGAGCAGCTTGAGATGTGCAGCAAGATTGTATAAAGTCAGCCATGTAGAAAGTTATCGGATGTTCCAGTTTGTGCCCCCATGAAATTGGCACAAATCATCTGGATTTGACTTCAGGAGGGTGGTTAGGAGTAACATGAGAGAGTAAACAAGGAGGTAATGGCCACTCAATGACTTAACCTATGTCACAGGGCAACTAACGCATCAGCAAAGAATCAAATAAAGATGAATGAGCTTATCAGAGGACCATGCACTGCCTCATTGGGCCCAATTTAATTAAAGAGAGAAACTGTTCATATAGAAAGATTAACAGAGAACCACATACAGTAAGTGTTATAAGAGTAAATCAGAGCCACACAAACACTGTTACAGGCAGCGGTTATGTAATGTTTTCTCTCATAATACTGATGAAAATCATGAGATGACCAGAATCATTTGACCAGGCGTACACAACTGGTCTGTAAAGGTCTGAGCTTAAGTGTGGTTCACAAGAGCTGAAGATGCTGCATATATGAACCAGTTATCTGGTGATAAATGGAAATTTTCCTAGTCAGTCTACTCCTACTCAGTTTGGCTTTCTCTTGAGTGTGTGAAACAGGTTGCCCTGTTCAGGGAAGGACTCAAGCATGTCTCCCAAAGGAAATGTTGCTATATGTAGTCACTTCCTTTGCGTCAGAATACTTCACTGGATAAGAAAAATGTTTTGCTTGGGTCATAGAGGAGCCAAAAATATAAGTAGATTTAATTACCCAGAAAAAAAATCTAATATAAAGAAAACTTGGAACAAGCAGCCTAGCAAATAATATACTGTTAAGCAAAGTGTAGAGAAGAAGAGGGGGGTAGAAGGAATGAGATGTAAAATAAATCAAGTTTATTTAGAAAAACAAAAAGTTAGGGTAGGAGCATTTCACTTCTGGGTTGTAAATGTCATTTCATGGTTAGGTACTTTCAGTTTGACGGTATCGGTTTTGTATCCTGGGTCACCATATTTCACTGCAAGGCAACACAGTCTAGCTCCGCTCTCAACCCTTATTTGAGTATCGCCAGGCCTAGGGCAGGAGTGTATCACCTATTTGAGACCCAGGGCAGCAAAAGTATTACTCACCAGGGCTGTGGCAGTTAGCAGAGGAAGGTATAGAACACCATATAGTGTCTGTATCATGGCATAAATTTCTCCCTTGCAACGGGAAAGGATAGGAAGGAAAACCCTTGCTACGAGGTAGTGAGGGGCCTCTACATATCAGAAGTGCTGGAGTGCTCTCTTAGAGTACTTGTTTTTTATCCCTGGGAGGAATTACTTATTTTAAGATAGGAGTTTGGACCCTCAAAACCAAAAGGGACAAGTAAAGTGAAACAGTCAGACAAATTTACCTGTGGCTTAGACTCCAACCTGTTTTGTTTTCTCCTATCACTACATCTACCAACCCACACAAGAGCTGCACTCTGCTATTAATGCTCTAAATAATAACAGCAGCAGCAGCAGCAGCTTGCACGTAATTTTTTAGTTCTCACAGAAGGGGAGCATTCAAGAGGTAGCAACCAGTTTCATGAGTTTTCACCGACACTGTCACGTTCTTTTCTTTGGGCTGAAGCAATAGAAACACCATATGTGTAAGCACACCACTCCCAACAGCCTCTGAAATTTCACAGAAGTTTGTTTCTTGCCCTCTTCCTAGGCATACATGGCTCTCTTGAGTAGAAGTATGTACCACAGAAAATACCACATGCATGTCACTGAAAAGTTCTGCAACAACTGTAAATCGGAAGAAACTAATGTAAGGGGGGAAGAAAAAAGAACAGAACTTCAAATCTAGTAAATGAAAACATGCATTATATTTACACGTGCAGCAGTAAGGTTACAAAGACTTCAAAGTACTGGACTTCATTTTCAGGTGGAGCCTGTTATACTGAAAATTTTGGACTGTGAGGATTGCCTTACCATCACCGTTATCCTCCTTTTACTCTGTAAGGTGCAGCAAACGGTGGCCTTCATCAGATGTTTCAAAAGAAGACTTGTAGCTACTCTTCTTCATCCAGAAGACTGGCATGGAGAGCTGGGTAGGGAAGGGCAGAACTCAAAGGTCTTTGGAAGCTGCAGGCCAGCCTGGCAGGTCCAGCAGGCAGCGGAAGAAACTTGCTGTGGGCAAGTACCAGCTGGCCTTTGCTGCTGGTCCAGAGGGAAGTGGCTGGGGGAGTCTCCAGGTGGGACACAGTGGCACCGGGAAGTGAATCCCTGCCATCACTTTGGGGACTAAGAGGACCCCCATCTTTACCCTCCATGGGAAGCACATAAGCAGGGTAGGAAATGCCTCCAGACCATTTGCCTTCTAAAAGTGTACCTCAAGTACCTTCTGCACATCCACAAGAAGTCAGTGCTCCTCTCCCCTCTCTGTGGATCTTCTCATCTTTCTGTTTAAGGAAAAGAATCATCTCCTATGTCATCTTTATTGGTACATAATCATGTGCATGAATAAATTGAGTTCAGACAAATAGGAGTATTTTTAGCTGGGATTGTTCCCTCAAGAAACATGTTTGAGCCAGATTTTTGGCTGCCTGCAATTTTGCCCTACTGTTCAAATGGCACAATGCCCACTCTCAGGCTGGTCAGAGCTTAGGGCATAATTGTCAAACCAACAGTGGTTTAGATGTGCAGTTTCATTACAGTGGAAATTACATTTCCCCTGATGTAGAAATCCTTTCTTTTTGCGTCGTTGAACACTGCAACCACCAGTTTCTTTCAGCATGACAGAGGTGAGTCATATTTATGAGATAAATTAAAAAAAAATTTTGAAAACAGAGAAAGAAAAAAAAAATCATGAAGAAACTACTATTTGATGCAAATAATGTAGGCTGTTTAACAAGAAGTCCCTAAGCACCTATGAAATTGCTGGCAATTTATATAAGGGGAAGAGTCTAAAAGGCATTAGTCATTAGTGATGAGTGAAGAAGAAATGGGGGGAGGAGAAGCAGTTATATACAACTCTCTTCTGCTTAATACTGAAGTGTGATGTTAAGAAAATAAGCATATGATGTATTTTGCAAGGTTTTCTTTATTCCTATCAAACACAGCAATTATGCAACAGTAAGATTAAAAGAAAACAAAACTTTCCTCTCAGCTGCTGCCTGTTCTTGATATGAAACAAAACAAGTGCAATGATTCGTTTGGATGCTGTGGACAGAAATCTGGAACTTTGGTATGGACAGAGGACTTGCAGGTTTCCTTTAAGAGACTGTCGTTAGCATGGTGTGTCAGTAAGTCTGTGAGAATCTGTTTCCCCTCTGCGTGCATGACTCATTGTTCCTCCAGTGAATGCTCCGTTTAGTCATTAGTGCTTTGTCAGTTTGGGACACCTTCCATAAATAGGCACAGCAGGAGTATTCATTTCATTTTCCATAGTGAGCCATGGGAGAGAGAGAGATGCAAGATGAAATGCCTCATATCTGAGCACTGATATCATCATTTCATCTCCCTAGAAGTCAGGTCAGGCGAGTCTGGAAACAATGAGAAAAACTTAAAAAAATGGATCTTTAATTCATTAAACTATCCCCAAAGACCCATCCCACACACACAGGCATGCACCTCTGTGACCCCCACCTTTTTCTCCACAGTCAGCAATGATTGGAAAATCGTTGATGGTTACATGAGCGCCACGTGTAAAGACGTGCATCTTGTGAATTTTATTTTCTGCACTTCATTTTACTGTTGGCTTTGTGAAGATATAGGTAAGAGAGTGCACATACAAGCACTGTTCTGTTCATGTGCACTTAGCTGCAACGTCTTAGTTCCTCACGTTGCTAGAGTTGCCCTCAGCATGGACTATGTAAGGAAGGAAACATGGCATGTCCTCCCTCCCTGATGACTGAGCCACAAGGTAAACCATCCACAACACCACATGCAACGACAACAATTGAAGGCCACCATGGCGGTTTTCTTCTTTGTTCTTGATGTGCCTGATCAAAAACTTGTTCCTGAATAAAAGTGTATTTATTCTGATATGAACTAACATATGCTTTACAGCAGGATTCAGCTACTTCTCCTCCCTTTCTCCTCTCTTCATGAGAAAAATGTGAATTAACTGGGAATCAGATTTTGCCATAAAACAAGAACAGAAATAAAGGGGTTTTTTTCCCCCTTTTTGTCAAAAAAAACCCACTTTGTTCTGCCTTAAGTTATATGTTCTTTTTTGGGGACACATAAGAGAGGCAAAAAAATGGAGGGTGAGACCCTAAGAGCATGAGACAAAGCATGTCATGTGGGACAGGGTCAAGAGGAGAGCTTCTTAATTTCCTTTCACTGGATGCTTAGTAGGAGCACTAACCCAGGATGTGGAAAGTCAGGTTCAATTATTTCCTGTTAAGCGGACTTCTCCCCAGGATAGTTACATGACGAAGATATGGTAAATAATGTGAGAAGGGGCATTTTCATTCTCCCTATGGTACCTACTCTGTTTTGCATAAACCTAAACAGGGTCTGGAACAACAGTTTTTCCACTCTTTTTCAGAAGGATGTCCTCACATTTTTGCCCCATATTTTGCTGGAAAATCTATTATGAATCAAAAAGTGGGAATGAGTTCAGTTTTCCCACTTGCCAAAAGAGCGTCCTAACCTCTAAGCCAATGGTCACAATTTTTTTTTGCAGAAAAAAACCTCTCAACCACCTTGAGAAAACTGGCCACATGGTGTACTTCAGCATGTCCCTTAAACTGTGCTCCATGATATGCTCCACCAGTAATGTGCTCATGATGGAACAGGAGTGCAGGTCCCTGTTTGGGAGTGACTGCACTAGCCCACGTAGAGGATTTTCCCCAGAAGACCCGTCTCAATCCTTCTATCAGAAATGTTCCGGTTTGCACGAAACAATGCAAGTGAGAATAACTCTTTGGCATATGGGATACAACACTTCCCTGAGTGTTAGAGAAAGAGGGATGCTCTAAGGGGGACAGTTTGAGAAAAGGGAGAAATGCTGCGATATGGGTAGTTACCTTCATCAGTGGGCAAGTGAATTAAACAAGGGAAGAAGGACAAGTATTCTGTCTGGGGTGAAGGCAGTAACACCCTCTTCTTTGAAAAATCATTTCCAGTTGTAGCTGCTTGGTGAATTTGACTCAAATTGACAAGTAGTTTTGCCATGACAAATGCATCTTTTTAGGTACACAAAAAATTTGTTTTAAAAGACGTTTTGCAATAGGCTAATCATAATCTCTCCTTAATTATATGCAGATTTCAGTGAGAGAGAGAGAGATATACATGGACTGGTTTTTAGTAGCTTCTCATATTCACATTGGGTGACTGAAGGATTCCTTTCAAGATCAGGAGCATCAGAGAGGACATGACTTTGATAGCATGGTCCCAGTGATACTTTCCAAATTGGAAACAGCGGGGTGCTATGCCCAAATGATCAATC
>NW_010528399.1:107206-122098 GCF_000687285.1 Phaethon lepturus | reverse complement strand
GAAGACAGGGTTTACAAGATTAGATGCAGTGCCCTGCTAATATGGCAATATCGTTTTTAAAATCTGCACTAAGACCTACCACATGCACCCCCCGTCGGGCAGAGGGTTATTTGAATGCCAAATATCTTGGAGATGCCTGCACAGGGTCCGTTCCACCCAGTAGATATACCCATAAGCAGCCAGGTTCCCATTTCCCTTGCACAGCGTTTAGACTGTCTTAAATGCCTATACAGTTACTTCTAAAAAGTTTCTTCCCTTCCTAAATTTGCATGTCATATTACTCCCAGCAAAATTAAAGGGAACTGCTTAAGATGATAAACTTATTTTAGGGCGGGGGGAGGGTGGTCAGTGGAGTAACATAATAATTATTTTCTGTCTGCAGTGAAACTATATACATTTCAACAGTCCTAATTTATATTCTGTTCCAGAATATATGTAAAACAAATTCCAGTGACAGAATTTAAATTAACACATGCTTTATACACAATGGAGGAAACATCCCTTCTCCATGCGTTGAAATCAAATGTGATTTTGTATAGACAACCCTGATATATGTTTGCAAACATCCCCTAAAATGTCATTACACTGTGGAAGGATTAAAAACATTGAATCATGTGGTGACCTTTCAGTAGAACAGAGAGTTTAACCCTCAAGCAAAATTTACTGTTGAGAGTTCACTGTCTCTTCATTTAGTGCACTTCTTACTATCAAGCAGAATGCAGAATTACATTTTTGCCTTTTATTACCACCAAATTAATTATGTTAGAGTCACTGTTTGGGTAAAAGTAGCATATTCTGAATCATGTTGGGTGTCTTTTGAGTCTCTGCTGGCTACTGCATCTCATTACAGAGCAAGCGATATTACACTCAGCATACTTGGCTCCTAAAATATAGAAGTGGTTTGCCTACATTAAAGCTGTAGCTGAGGAAGACATCCTACTGAACAATGAAAGTAGTGATACGATTTAATATATATGCATACGATATTCCTACTCATACATTAACGATGATTAACACCATGCTTTTGTGGGAGTCGCGGCGTGAAGTCAGCTTTCAGATAAAATGAGCAATAGGTCCTGTTCAAAGGAATCGGTTACCCTTTTCCCTTTGTTTGCTTTTTAATTTCTGCATGGTTATCTAGCGTATAGCTAAACAGGAACAGAAACGGGCTCAAAATAAAAAATGATAGAACGGAAGGAAGGAGCAAGGAAAAAAGAAAAAGGAAAAAGTAAACCTCCTAAACAATGCCTCTTTCTGTGACAGCAAGTCTCTCTTAACAGCCTCAAGTGTTTAACATATTGAAACAGTTCATCTTCCTTCAATGAACTTTAATAACTCTGCCAGGTAAGAAGCTATGCTCCATACTTCTTCATGTTGTCTTTTCCCTTCAACATATCTATACTGATCTCCTCATCTGGTCAACTTTACAGCTCCGGTGTTCGGAGACCAGTGAGCACAGTTATTACCATCATCAATAACCTGTCCCACTTTCTCCTCTTCATTTCTCAACCCTTCTCTTTCCCCTTCAAAATCTAATAATAGCTCCTTGCCATGATAGCTGATCAATACAAGAGGGCACCTGTTCACTTTACTCAACACACCATGCTAAAGTAACATGACAAAGGAACAAATATGAGTCTGCCTGAATTGTGTCAAGTAACAAGAAAACTATCCAGGAAGTTTCCCTTCGGGGCAAATTTCATGAAATGCTACAGATAACCAATTTTTAGACATAGAACTAATCTCTTTCATCTCACTTTCTCTTTTGCTTCAGGTATGATAGCTGGAAACATTAATACAGACAAACTTCAGCTGGGTGTTTCAGCACCAGAGCCACAGCAGCCTGCAAGTCAGCCTACTGCGCTAGCACCTAAATCACCATAATGAATGAAATGAGGAAAGTGTGGTGTTCACCCCCACGCAGAGTGGAGCCATTAATATGCACATGGAGATTAGCTTTAGAGGGTTTATAAAACCACAAGGAGCAAAACATTCACACGTCCTCTTTGACTAGCCATTTTTTTTTTAAGAAACCTTAGCGTTTTAAAGGAACGGTCCGTACTGAACAACATCAATCCTCATTTTTCCACCAATATGCAGAAATGCATTGTTATCAGCTGTTTGTTGACACTTGCAGGCAAAACGTTTTGTTGTGTACAGTTCACATCGATTGTATATTTGAAGCGTATGCTCACATACACGCACACAAAAAATACTGTGTCGTAGAATAGTCCTCCGATTACTGAGTGAAAATATGTGATGATAAAATTATGCTAGTCAGGTAAATCAGAACTGCTGAATCACTGTCCAGACAGAAGAATGACAGAGTCCTAAAGGAGGTAAGAGATGCTGAGAGAAGGAACTCATTTCAGTTATCTGATTATTATCAATGTTTTACCTGATTAAACTCTTATTACATAAGACTCAGAAGTTGATCTAAAATTTTCATATTAGAGAACATTAAATACTAACCTAACTACTTCATTTCCATCCCCCAAAATAAATCATTCTAATCAATCAAGGTTTCGCAGCCTTCTCTGTGCAGAGGACCTATGCCTCTGCCAAACCATCCAGGCATTTTCTGCATAACTGTACTAGTAGTACACCTCAAAACAATAGTAAAAGGCAGTACAAATACATGTCGGATTACATTATCAGGTTTAAATTAATTCATCTTTTCCAATCCCAATTTTGTGGTTTAGAAATGAAAAAATCTGCAATCTTTCTTTTTGTACACTCACCGAACAATCAATTCTAAACCAGAGAGACTTCATTTTATCTTCTGTGCAAAAATAAACCAATGCTGTGAGAATTTAAATATAAAGATATGCTTTATAAAATGCTAGCAGTTGGTTAAGCATGGACTGACTTTTTAAATGCATAGCCTGAAACAACTGAACAGAAGTTAGCGTTACATCGTTTCAGAACCCATTCCCCGTATAACAACTGAAACTTTAAGACACTGTTAAATTTCATTTGCCATTTTTAATACTGATCATTGTTTTCCTGTTATATTTATACTACTGAAATGCTAACAAAAAGATAACTTAAGAGGCTGGCTGGTATTTGAGGCAATTATTATTATTATGTGGTTTTAGAGACATGTTTTAGCTTTTTGATGCTAAGGCTAAGAATTTTCAATAATTAAAAAACAAACCCTGAGAAAATATTTAATATTACCATTGAACGTGTTAGATCCTTTTCCCTGTGGTACTTTTTTGGTGTGTGGAGTCAATTAAAATTCTTTTAGTTTACTAATGGTAACGCATCACTTTCTTCTTGATTTACACTAACACAACATTTTCAGGTTCAGAAAATTCTAGGGCAGCTCTCAGGCTGTGGAAGTTCAGAGAGTATGTTGCTGTTCTGTGACTCAATTATTTCAATACGTAATATTTTCCTACCAATACCTAATAATTTCTGGTCTTTTTTATGACTAAGATCTCAAATTGTAGCCTTATTTAGATAAGAGATTAAGAAATATTTTCTGTTGTGATGACATTGCCATTTTATTTTGAAATAACACACACACACCTTTGCACTACATACAAAGCATTTTATTAGTTTTTTTAAATAACTGTTTCTTTTCTCGATTCAGCTAAGTTAAATATTTATGCTACCCTATCTACAAATCCCAGTGCAAGCCTTTTGGGACGTAGTGGGGAAGAGATTTTTTTCAGTGCGATAACCTTTTTAGTAGAGCTGTATTGATTTATTTTCCATGTTTAAGCCTCCAAATTATTACATAAATTTTATCATGTGCTGGAGACAGAGTACTTTTTTGCTGTGTTGATTCGATTTTTGTGGTTAGGTGAACGTGTGCCTTCCTGCGCTCGCTGGTATTTCTGACTGGCTGCAGTGACACCTACTGATGGCAGAACCGTTGAATTGGAGGTGGGGATGGCCCGCCCGGTTCATGGATTTTCACGGTGTTTCAGAGGCAGAGAACGACTCACAAAGAACCCATTGGCCACAGGCATCGCAATCATTCCTGACGGGTTTTTTTTTCCCCACCTTTAATTGACATTCTCCCCATCCAGCCATGGCAAAGCAAGGAGCAGACCTGGTGGCAAGACCTGATGAGGATATGGCTAGTTCCTTCCTTAGTTCATACTCATCTCTCCCACTCTGGTTTCCAACAAGTTTTTGTAATAGCAACTGCTCTACCACCCTGGGTTCACTGCAAAAGTTTCAAAAGGCAGCCAGTTATCTGCTCTCCCACCTCTCCCACACTTTAGTCCACATGATACCACCGTTAGCAAAGAGTACAGCTCTGGCTGCAACCTAAACCACAACACAATTAACAAAATAATTCCTCCAAGTGACACTGCATTCTGCTCATAGTTAAGTGGTTTTTAAAAAATAATGTTAATATCCACTGTTGGAACACCTGTGACCCATTCACAGGGCTGCTAAGCAAAAGCAACACTATTGCTGTAAAGCCAAGACCCCCTCCCACCACACAGACACACACACGTGCTCTCTCCTTCCCTCTAACACACACAAATAAGACACCCATTGCTTTCTTTTTACCTTTCTGACTTTGGAAAAATGACAGAAAAGTATCTTAATTTAAGACAGTGACTCCCAAGGTGCTCATTTTCACTCCGCTCTGGCATGAGATGCCTGCAGTCAGTGGCGGGTTTTTTTTTCCGGTGCATCATGTGGTAGCACCGAGACCAGTTTTCAATTTTTCATGGTATTTAAACAGTACATTTTTTGTATATTATTTTCCATTTTCTTTATTCCTAGAGTGCAAAGGAGAGCTGGTTATGCCTTTCTCTACACAGCACAAGTCTTTTTCACTTGCTGTTGGCTCTGGGTCAAATATTCATGTGTTATTAGTGTAAAATCTTTGCAAAGCAAAAAGCCACTCCGCTGGGAAACCAGCACACTGAAGAGCACATTCCTTTTGGTAGTAATTAACTGTAATACTGCAGAGGAGTTCCAACAAAGGTGTAAACAAAACAGGAAAATTTACAACACCGTCTTTTTCTTACCTGAAATATGAGAACTGTCTGCATGTATATCTTTCATTATATAGGATACACTGCATTTATAAAGCTGGCAAAAAAAAAAAAAAAAGGAACACTAAACATAATTTAAACAAGTAATAAGAACCTAATTTGCCTAAACTGTCAAAAGTATTGCCAACGTTGCTGCACATGACAAAACTCATCACTTCATCACGATTGCCTCAGAACAATATGACTTTGTTTTAAATAGCTGTCCTTAAAATCTGGCAATAGAAAACAAGTGCAAGGCACCCATTAACACAATCTCAAAAAGTTAAAAGGAAAAGGAGTTGTGCTCCAGGAGCCAATTATGATGTTCGCTACTCACTAGTGCCACCACATGGAGTGATATTTGAATGTAATCCAACCATTATAGAACAGGGAACTGTCTGTAAATAGTACGTTGTATACCATACTTCAGTAAGACGGCAGAGTAAGATATATAATCTCCTCTCTACTGTGCAAAGATCTGACTGCATCCTCATGAAAGTGGAGATGTCCCATTTCTAAGAGCATGAATGCACTGTAGTAAAAGCAGAACAGTCAAACTGCTTTATTCCTCCAATAAAAGGAAGAACCATTTGGTAAAAGGATGCATTACACATTTTCTATTTAAATCAGTTTATAAGAAACAGATGTTAAGTTTCCTTTGGTAAGAAAAAAGAGGGGTTATAAATGAATTAAAGTGACTTCTCAGTGGATCTTCTACTCTCCTTTGTTCCTTTAAAACTTCACGTCAAAAGTGAAGCAAACAGAAATATAAGGTGCTATAATAAGCTGGCATAAGAAGGACAAGTTATATTTAACTGCTAGTGCCATAAAACATGCCAAAGCATCCTGTGCTATAGCACAAGAATCAAACATGTGCAATGCAAATACTTATTAAAACAAAGGGACTGTCAAACATGAAATACCTACGGTATTTCCCCATGCTGGCAAATGCAGACGAGAGACAGACAAAACAATTGTGTAACAAACTCGCTGTGGTGTAATTTCAGTTTCCTGTTCGGCTGAAGACACAGTACAAGCTGACTGCAGCACTTGTATGAAACAGGTTTACAGGAAATGTTTTGGGGACAACGCTGGTACAGGTTAGGGAGATACTTAACTACACATAAGACAATCAGCCAGCTCTAGGCTTTCTTTGTATTTCTGCTTAACATTTTCTATATTTAAGAGTTGTTGTCTTTTTTCTTTTTTTTTTTTTTTTCCTTCTCATGTCGCTAATGTCTTTAAGAAAGCTTTAATTAAATGTCAGCCTCTGTGGTCTCAGGACAGTGTTTCACACTCGGCCATTTCAGCACAGGCAGGCTCAGGCTCCGTGCGGGAATGCTGTCTCCCACATGGCTCCACTGAACTCATCCTTAACGATCTACTCCCGCTTACCTAACTTCAACACTATTTTTCCTGAGACTGCATTAATGAATCCAATAAATAAAGCATTGTATCACCCATGCAGTATAGACATTAATTTTAGAACAAAACATTAATCAATTTAAATTTATGTACTAATGCAGACACAATCAATTTGAACTTCTTATGACAATTAACAAAGCTTTTGCTACATCCCTAAAACACACTGACCCATCAATTATGGTTTGCATCAAACTAATGCTAATGGTACTTCCTTCTTCCTTAGGCTGTCAGCAGCCTACCTGATTGGTCAACTTCAATGCAGCAGATCAATTAATATAAATTATACATGCACGGAAAGATGGGTTAATATCATAAGTTCATTTAATTAATTGTGTTTGATTAAATGAGGTACTTTCATTAGCCCTCTTAGCCATGAACCATATATACATCATAATCCTTTTACAAGCTCAGCCGTCCAGACACAGACCTGACATTGGGAGCATATTCAAATTACCAGCCGCAGCCATGCAAACCTCCCTGCATAATTAACAACTAAACGAGCTGCAGTCACTTAAGCTGAAAAGAAAACTGTTCACATCAACCTCTCTGATACTGTTTAAATTGAAGATGTCATGGGTAAAACAAAGGTGAACAGACAATGGTAATTAAAAATTAAAAAGGACAAGGGGGATTTGCTACTAATGGAAGCAAAGTGAAAAGAGGGCTAAGGGCCTGGTTCTTAAAAAAAAGGAGAGGAAAAAAAAAAAAAAGGATGCTGGTGATTCTGCTCTTGCTCTTATACGAGTGAGCCAGGGTGAGCAATGTATGTCAAGCTTCAGAAGGAAAATGATAGCTTAGCACAGACATCATCCTATAGCTGGGTGAGCTTATAAGAAATACTACATTAACAACAAGTGAAATCCTAATACAGCCAAACGCTTTGTTTTTATCCCGTACAGGAAATGAGCTATTTCTATGGGAAATACTGCATTTTCTTCAACTTAAAGTCTAAAAAGCAGTGTAAGATCTGCTTCATTTTCTGCGGTGAAAGGAATTCTTTACAATGAACTTTCCTAGAAGTAACTTATCTGAGTCCAGACATTAAAAAAATACATTATTCTGGACGAAATTCTTCTCTCTTCCTTGGTTCATTGTCTGCACTTCCAGGCACAGTTTCAATTCACTGCTCTGCAAAAGATATATCAAATGTTGTGGCTCTACAGCAGTGAGAACATAAGCATGAATATGAAACCTCAGAAGAACTTGCTGGCTACAAGTCAGCAGCATTGCTTTGTAACAAAAATATTGGTATGATATCCTGATGACATTCTACACGTTAAATACAAAAGAAACATCTGACGAAAGACCATGGACATCCAGGGCTTCCAGCTGTTGGTTCATTGTCTCCAGTGACAATATATATTCATTACTATTATATTCCAAGCAGAAAAGCACAGGTATGATTTTTCAAACCAGCAGCACATTATAAATATATTGCAGAGTTTTCTCAATAGTTTCAATATAAACAATTGGTTATTGCAAATCATACTGCAGATTCAAAGAAAGCATTAAGATATCGGGTCATCCTGGTATACAATAAAAAAGGAACATTTTGGGATACTCAAACTGCTTTCAAAGTTAATTTCAGTATCAACCATTTGATATAAACCTCATTACAGTGGAATTCCTTTGAATCCAAGAAAAGTATTAGCAGACTCTGCCCATGAATGATGCCCTGTTGTAAACAGGGAAAGGGGAAAGGGCAGGCTGTGGTAAAAGAGTGTCAGGGGTGGGAGATGATAGAAAGAGAAAAGAGACTCCAGAGTAATGTTGACTACCCATGACTTCCAAAAGACATGAGTTAATTTGTGTTAGCTGTCCTGGAGATGCACAGGAACTTACTGCATAATGTCAAAGTCATGCAAGTTGTCCCATTCTTCAGCACAGTGAGGCTGCACACAGGGATGCTCCACAGCATGTCTGCTGTATATGGATCTGTTATATAAAAGTCCTTTAAGCATGTATTTTGACCACAAGCCCTCACATGAAAAAAATCTTGCTCTGGTCACAGTAAAACAAACCACTATCTTAGAATAAATAAAAAGCAGCAGTTTCTGTCACAGTACAGCATTTTGGTAACCAGATGCATTCCATGGTTTCCATCTGAAACTATTGCAATGCAAGACCATGACTTGGTCTTGTGATGTACACTGACTATTTGTATTCTTCTGCTCTTAGACCATGGGGCTGGATTGCAGTATTAATGAAAATGATCACAGAATTTTGACAAAACTGAGGAGAAGGAGAACTGTCATGTTACTATATACACTGACTAAATATCAGACATATGATTCAGCATTATTATCTGCTTTATACTGCTGAGACAGAATTGTCTCGGGAAGGAGAGTGACTACACAGGAACTGCACTGCTGTCATGTGGCCATTTGTAGAGCTATGATGTGTTAAATATCCATAAATTCCAACAGGTACTTTATTACATACATCTGACTTTAAGCCTGTATATACTTCCAATAAATATTAATGAATTCACTTTATTAATTGATGTAAGTAGAGGGAGTAACAGTACAGTTTATCCAGGGAATTGTAGCCCACAATTCCTCATGCTTGCAAAAGCAAGCATAAGTAGAACTCGATTTCTTACTAGTCTATTTATTCAGGCCATGTTTCTGTTTGAGTACTTCAGTGGAGAAGCAGCTGCGAACACAAACTTTCCTAATTTTTACTTTGGTGAAGTTCCCATTCTGGAATTGAGAAGCAAACTGTAAGTGGTTTCAGGATGAGAAAGAAGGATAAGTACAGTCTGAGCATAGTGACTGTCAAACAGGATAGAAAAATTTCCCTGACATCACTGTCTAATGTCAATAATAATTTCAAGAGTAATCCAAACAGGTGCTTAATTCATGTAATGACAACTTACGTCTTGTTATAGTTTGCCGCCTTTTTCATACACATTTGTTTTCGAAATGTAACCTTTAAGAATTCAATTCCTGGAGTTTAACTAATCTGCTTTCTCTACTAAAGCATGAATACTATGCCTAAGTATTGCTAATTCAGCATTGAAAAATAAATTACACTTTAAACCAAACAATTAACCCACATCTTCAAAAAGCTACTGTGTTTCGATGAATGTTGCAAGGAGAAATAATGAGGCTGCCCCCTCTGCTGCCCTCATCTTAAAATCTATGAAAATTTCACAGGATCAAGTAATATTAAATCAACTTGCTGCTGACTCAAAACTCCATCCAGTAACTCATCATAAAAACAGCCTTACTTCAAGTTTTACAATTATTCCATAGTGGCTCTTCCTTGAGATATTCCCACAGAAGTTGTACCACACACTCCTGTTGGCCCCACACCCGTCAAAAGCCATACATTGCACCCTTAGGGAAACATACTGCAATCCAACATGACTTGTGCAGAATTTGGTCTTAATCTTACATCTTCATTCCACTGAAAATTTTTAAGTTATCTTTGGTAAAAAACGTCCAGTGTGGTTCAAATTTCCCTTTTGTAAAATTATGGAGAAAAAACCAGCAAGTGGTTCATACAGTTTTCTTGTAAATTACTCTGCCCTGAGACCCCAAATATCACACATCTGTCCGTATTCACTGGAGCATATCCAGAAAAATGTGGAACACAGAACAGAATTTCTAATGTAAAGATGGGGAAATTCAAATCAATGATAAGTAACAATCATAAATCCAATTGCATTTTAAGACTTCCTCATGAGCTGAGTAAGAGTGTAACTATTTTCTTTTTCCTTTGCAGTTGAAATGTAGTATTTGTGCTCTCTGTAACACGTGAAGGTATTGCTGTCATTTAAGCACTGCAGAGGATTATGAATCCTTTTCTGGTTTAGGTTTTAGTGAGGTTGTCAACAACTGTAGAAGAAATACTGAGTCCAGAACTTACATTTCAACTGGAGAGAAAGTTTTTTGATACATTTTTTTTCAGTCCGAGATTGGATCATCTTTACCTTAAGTTTGGAGGCTTAGTGTACATTACAGTCTTCATGGTTTTAAATCACAGTGCTTTTTTTTCTTTTTATTGATACTGTTTTGCTCTTAGATAGACTTTTGCCCTCTTACAAATGTTTAATCTAGTTTCATATATACACAGGCATTTACAATTAAAACTATCAAGAAAATATCAGTTAAGCCTAATAAAAAGTTAAAATAAGGGACCATATGAGGTTATCCAACATATTCTATAAGCCATGCACTTCAATGTACAGTTCATGTTTTGTCTACTTGTTTCTTAATTTTATCAACAATTTTGTTGTGTTGTCAGGGAATATTAGATTATCTTCAAAGCCTACCAGGTAGTTATTACATTTTTATAGTTAAAAAAACAAAACAAAAAACAAAAGAAAACCAGTTACAAACAACCACTGACTGGCTTCCAAATTAATTTTATAATATCTTTCAAAAAATTAACATGCAACACATATTCCTCATGCTGAAAGAGTTTTTAACAATATCACTGGCAGTGAGACAGCCAAGGCACTGTATCTTGCATTTGTCCAGACCTTCCATATTTAGCAGGTTTTGCCCTCAAAAAAAAATCTTCCTAAAAAATTTGCTTTTATATCTTAAAGATTTTAAATGTTCTAATTGGTATCATCACCAACACATCTTCAACTATGAAAAATTTAATGTCATGCTACTTTTAACTCTTGTGAGCTATCCTACAGACATCATTAAAACCTATGCAACTTGCAAAATACACAGCTGAGCACAGAAAGGGAAAAAGTAATTATTTTAAATGGCCTTCGTATACTTACCCAATTATTTTCCTTAGTTAAGACAGACAGAACTTTACTGATATCTAAACTAAAGGATATCCTGAGTCCATGTGCTAGGTATTTAGAGTCAAGTTCCATGCTATCGTAAACTCAGGCAACACAACAAAAATCACAGACAGTACATCAGTTCGCAGCAACTCAAAATTCAGACCTCATATACAATGCACATAGAATCATAGACTCATTTGGGTTGGAAAGACCTTTAAGATCATCGAGTCCAACGGTAAACCTAACACTGCCGAGTCCACCACTAAACCATGTCCCTGAGAGCCACATATACACCAGGGATGGTGACTCAACCACTTCGCTGCCAGACATAGCAGCACACTCTGAGGTGTCCACACACAAAAACGTCACGGTCACTTCACACTCCAAAAGAATGTAACCCTAAGTACTGGAGTCCACAAGTCCTCTCACAGCAGCTGGAATTTGTCATCCTGTGCTCAGAGCATTCATATTTCCATGAAAGAAAATGTTAACATATAACTCCTCTGCAAACCCTTCCACCAAATAAGTCAGATTGAATTTGTTGCTATATTTGTTTATCTATACAGTATTTAAAAGATTTTATATTTCAACAGCTTTCTTTGGAATAAGAATGTTAAGCCCATTAGGCTCAAAATGCCTGTTTAGAAAACAGTCAACCTTTGAGATTCTTCTTTCTTTGAATCAGAGACTTTTTATATATTTAAAACAAAATCAGACTACTGCCATTATTTCCAAGCCTGGAAGAACTGGTGTGTTATATAGAATTCACTGGAGCATGCCTTTCTTTCAAGTTTTGTAAGTAATAGCAGTGCTCCAATTTTTGTATTAAATACATAGAAAAAAGTCTTGATTTTTAAACCATAAAGAGAACTGAAAGCTCTTTATAGTGAGGATCAGTTTCCTTCAATTGATTTTAAAAGCCCATTTTTGGTCTCAAGTTTGGCAGTGCGGGAGGAAAAGAGAAAGGGTGAAGGGAGAACAACTGTCTCTCTTTAAAAAATCATGAAATTCATTACGAGAAATAAATCTGACATGGGAAATAGAAAACCTCGAACTTTGCATTATTCTGTTTTTTGACAAGTGAACCTTTTTCCATTTTTAGTTAGGTTTACATGAGTCTTGTCAAGAATCACTGTTAACATTGACAGCTTTATTATTTCTAAATTTCTTTTACTGTTATTGGAAACACTATTTGCACCACATAGGCTAACGTAATTATAACACAACGACAGAGGTGAAGAGAGCAATATTTATGTTGCTATATGTTGAGAATGAAAGTTGGCAGCGCAAGCACTGCATTTTGCAAGTGTATATGTGCATGTACTGGAAGAGGACCACATTTTCCTCTTAGAGGCAACGGTTTATAAAGCATTGCATTCACAGTCAAAAAAAAATTTGGACATAATTGAAAGAAGCATAAAAACCATATTGCCTCTTTCAGTAAAACCCATCTCATACACTAAGTTCTTTTAAATCTGTTTAATATCAGACTTGTTCTCTGCTCACAGAAAAAGCTTATTGGATTATAGAAAATAAACTACTTATAAATGACAGCATCCCCTTCTACATACAAACACATACACGTGCGTGTTTTGCATTCTTAAATTTGTATCTCAATAACACTGAAATTTACATTACCTAATGTAAAGCCACTAGCATCTGACTCCTCCAGTCATTTACCAATGTTTTTGCAAGTGGAGTGGCAGTAATATGAAAGGTGTAGGCAAAGGATTACAGTGCTTAGTGGTTACTAGCATAAAAAGCATACTAGTCCTCAGAAGCACTGAAAACGCAAATGAACATTGTATATCCACAGTCATAATTCCAAAATAATCAGTGCTAAATTCCAAATTACATGAGATTTACCATGACTTCATGTAATCTCTGAAATTATTACTAGAAGCAATAGCCTGTTAACATCGACTTGGCTGAAAGCAGAAGTTTGGTGATTAGAAAAACAGACTAGGAATCCAGTACCAGGACAAGGGCTAGCCCAAATCTGCAGCCATGAGAACCTCCCAGGCTTCAGGCTCTCACCGGCACAAGAAATGTCAAATTAAATTCAGTAGAAGCAAAAGTAATTCAGTGATAGAGTGAGAAGAAAGAAGATCCCATGACTTCACCTCTGTATTAAACTACTTTAGTCTGGGACTTTTCAGACAGAGGTTGACTTGCCCTTTTTTTCACAGACTTTCCTTTTGCGCCTGGGCAAATCACTGCTGGTCCCATGTACCTAATTTTGAAACTGTAACAACGATCTGCTCCCACAGCTCAATTCTGTGCTGCCAAACGCATACATTAATGTTTAGGCAGGACTTACAACTCCAGTGAAGGAGACCACCAAAGGAATTTCAGCATATATAATACTTGGACACAAATTCAACCATAGTAATGGAAGTTCAGCTCCATAGGATTTTGAAACACCTGAATTGGAAGGAAATTTGCTGGCTCTTGCTAAAGAAGAAAACTGAGTCTAAACAATAATTTATTTTTTCTGTATGTACTACAGGGAAGCATATTCTTTACAGGTAGTAAAATCCACAAAATGAGGTATGAAAAGAAATCCCTGCCTCAGTGAGCTTGCCAGCTTAGCATAGAGGTGTTGTGGCAATTCCTTCGCCTTCCGAAAAGAGGGCATCCCCTCTCCCAAAACAGCTGCCTCACTACCATCACTAGATCCAATGTTAGCACCAGCGCTTAGCTACTGCTAAAACTTTTAGCAGAAGACTCTATGAAAAAAGTTCTCTGTGATTAAATCCATGTGCTGGCAACAGAAACAGGGAAACCTGCCCATCCTTACCTTTCCTTTAGTGGAATGATTTTAATCATGAACAGCGAAGAAATTATTATAAATCATTCGTGTGATGCTCGCACTTTGAACAACCAACCATCATCAATAGCAGAGGATGTCTAAAGCATGTCTAAATTCATAGAATCATAGAATCATTTAAGGTTGGAAAAGACCTCTAACATCATTAAGTCCAACCGTCAACCCAACACCACCATGCTCACTACACCATTCTAAGACATGTTTAAAAATAATGAGGTGTTGAAGACCATGCTTATGTGGAAGTTCTTGAACACTTCTCCATCGCCCCACTTTATATGGTCCTGGCCCACACAAGTGTCCCAGCTGGGTCCACATCCCTGACTCCAGCTAGGCTGTATAGGAAGATGAGGGATGAGGCTTAGTTCACACAGCTGGAGACACACTCAACTCTCTGTGGTAACGGGCAGGAATTGCACGCTGAAGGCTTTGCCTTCAAACACACACTTACTCGGTATTCAGGCATCTTACTCAGAAGTACTAGAAATGGTTTGTCTTGAAGGCAAAAGCTAAAGTCCATGATTTTTCAAAAACAAATGAGTAGGGAACCTTTCCCTCCCTGCAATATGAAGCCCCCGGAGATGACAAGCAGCAATTAACGCATCCACAGAAAATGCTCATTTTAATCCTTCTTCTGGATCCATCTCCCATTTCCCAGAAGAGTACACCACTTATCCGACTACAGGCTTTTCTGCAGTGCATATTTGTCCCAGTTCTCATCCTCTTCATGACATGTTTAAAAATACATATGCAATCATTCTCTCTAATCCAATGAGTGACTTTCTAGCTCTGTAATTCATTGGGATGAGAAGCCTGGATACGAATTTTGCTTCAATGATTATTCAATCTACAATTTTTAAATGGTCCCTGGAGGAGGGATA
>NW_010528399.1:99706-102206 GCF_000687285.1 Phaethon lepturus | reverse complement strand
TACTGCTGTAAATTTTTTCCTTGCAAGGTACATATAATGCATTGATTTATACAAGAAGCAAGTTATAGGAACACTTATTTGAAAATTGGAAACATGGGACTTTGTTTCTTTTTTACTCACCAAAATTATCCTCAGGGTACCATAGAATCTGTGCAAACACACAGGAAATACAGTTTAAATCCGATGGATGACGTTCTGCTATGGTATTTATTCTGGACAATATGCTGACAGAATCAGAAGGTGCAGTGTAAGTCCCTATGGATAACCGTTACTTCTGCAATTTATTCTCTTTTGACTAATTCACAGGAATCACATCAAACCAGCAACTTCTCCAAATCATACCTTAACGCACACCACGGACACTTGTGCTCAGAAGGTTTCACGACCTGATAATGCTGAGAGTTGTTGCGACAAGTCTACCAAAGTAAGAAAGTCCAAAGGGAGAAACACAAATCCCTCTGAGTTACACAAACACAAAGGCATTCACATAGAAACAAACCACAGCAGCAGCTTTGATATAGCCATGTGCACATCCCAAGCAGTACAGGGCGATATGAAGAAGACTTAATTATTTTTCATTTAATTAGGCAAACTTAAAAGCTTTGGAAACATTTCTCCAGATATTTATCTAAATATTATTGCAGATGCAGTTAGGTTACAATTGAAATATCATAAAATATTTTTATGGAATCCTTTTTTTAGATAAAATGATTAGACAAAGTAGACAATAATTTTTATTTTGTTTTTGTACAAAGGTACTTAACGAGAAAATTAATCAAACCTCATTCTGCTTAATCCACATTTTTGGTAAACATAAGAAGGGCTCCAATAAATCTTTATTTTAGCTGAATTACAGCTCTCACTTTGGAGCGTTGGAATCAAGCATTTCACTTCAGTATTACTTTACAGAAAATTCATATAAATAGGTCAGTCTCAATTAACATTTATTTATCTTTCATTAGTTTTACTGTTTTTTTTATGTTTGCAAGTTATTTTTTGTTTACGGATTCATGTAAACGGATATGACAGAAAACCAAAGTATAGATATCTATGTTATGGAACATCAAATCCTAATAAGAACAACATAATTAATTTGATTCATAATTAATTCAGAAAGGAAGAAAACACCAGTGGTGGAATTTTCCAACGTTTCTCACTATGGCTTTTCCTGCACTGTTCCCTCAGGTACTTCACGTAGGCTTGGGAGACAGCACGATTAACCCACTGGCACACCAGGCTGCTTCAGCAGGGCAACCCCTATGTTTCTAAGCCCTCAATAACACAGGAAAGAGCATCATCCAAGGCCATTTCTGCACTGCTAATGGTACACGTTACAAAAACGTCTACCTACCAGCTTGGAGAGGCCCCATTTACTATTATGGTGCAGGGCAGCTCCACGCATCCCAGGATTGCTGGGTCATCTCCCGGGGCACCGTAAGCAGAAGCGTGCGCTCCACTCAAGGTGGTGGACCTGGCATCTCAGCTAGGCTAACGCCACTTTTTGCCCTGCCATCTAGGCAGCTCAGCCCAGCAAACCCTTGGTTTCTGCAGCGTGATTTGCCATGACGCAGACGTGTCCTTTGTGGTTATGACATGGAAGAAAGTAATTCCAGTCCTCCTCCTTCTTCTGACACTGACTCAGCTGCTTTTCTCCATAAGTCACTTTTCCTCTCTCTGAAGTTTTCAGTATTTTGAAAAGAAGGATGACATGTCCCTTGTGAGGCTGCTATAAGGACTTGCTAACATTCGTGCCGCATTTAAAATGTTACAGGCATTTCAAGAACAATTTTCCTTGTTCCAGTTCTTCTGTTAATATCATAAGAAAACCTTAGACTAGTTTAAGCAGCAATTTTGCTGGATTAGATCGTATGTTTGCTGACACAGTGTATTACTGATTAGCGCAGCTTAGAATCAGAATTTTGCACCTCAGGGAAAATAAAAATAAACAAACAAAATAACCCTTACAAGTTTTCAATAAAAACAAAATTTTCCTTCAAAAATTTTGCTAAATGCATCCTTTCCACAGCAGAAAACTTAATCTTGGGTATTTTGAGATCTGTATTATAAATAGTAAGACAAAATTATCGGATGGCAGACTCAGAACATAACAAGTTGCTCTTTTAAAATCCTGCGTTGTCAACCATGGAACTTACTGCCAGAGGATGTTATCAACTGACAAAAGTTTATTTTGGTTAAATAGCAGTTAGATAAATTAGGGTCAGAAAACTCCATCAAGACCTGTTAATTTCAACAGATGCTACTTCTGCATGAGGAAATCCCTGTGGAAACTACTAGAAGTTTGGAAATTATACCAAGGGCTTGTCATTATGTGCAGATTTTGCCCTTATGTTCTTCTCTAGCTGTACATCACTGGCATCAAAACCTCAGCAGAAACAGACAACAAGACTGCATCAGTCTTTAGCCTGACCCTGTACAACCCTTCTTCTTATGTCATACTGCATACTTCTTAAAACAAAAATGCTAAGTGATTTTAAATAGT
>NW_010528399.1:59706-94706 GCF_000687285.1 Phaethon lepturus | reverse complement strand
TTACAATTGCAGCAAATCTTAATAATGAGATAAATATGTGTTCGTCTTCTGCCTTGCAGTTCACCACTTCACACATAAGTCATCGCACCAGCCAGTAGGTATCTCTCAGGTGCACCAAAGAATCAAAGATAACTTAAGGAAGTGTATGGGTTTCAGATGCGTGTCAGATGAATTAAATTAATTTGTCACGGAATTCTCAATTAAAAGGTTCTGTTTTAGAAACATAGATATAAAATGTATTTTTATATAGACTTACCATGGTCTTTATTACATATGTATTCCACTAAGTATAGTAAAAAGTAAAATCTTTCCGAAAAATATCATTACTCTAAATTAGTTACTACTCCAGGTGGGCAGAACAATTTTCACTTTAAAAAGTCTCTATTATTTAGTACTTTCAAAATACAGTGATTTCCTCATCCAGATTAAAATTATTATATTGGTTTCATAAGTCCAAAAGATAGTCTAGTGCTCTGAAGCACAATAAAGATGCTCTGGAGACGTGGACATGTTTATGCATCAGCCACATGTTTCTCAAGGCCTGGGGGGTGCCTGTGCCACTGCTGAATGGAAGAACGGGGGTCATTAGCCAGAAGGAGCGGAATCACATCCGTCGGAAGAAGCTGTACAGAGTGAGTGTTCATAAGCCTTGCCAGCAGCTGCTGACACAAGGTAAGAGACCCAGCTGCAACTCTGAGCTTGCAGAAGCAACGGGGTAAAGGGAGAATGCACTCGAAAACAAACTGTCCTGAAATGTTTCCCATAAGGACTGTCAAGAAATGTCAGCTTTGGACCTCTCAAAGGCAAAGCTGACATTTCGTACATCGTCCTCCACAATAAATACACATAACACAACATACAGAAAACATACAGATTTTCTCCCAATCTGCATGGTATTTTCAGTCTGGATAGAGGAAGACACAAAGGAAGACATAAGTGTACATAACAAGTGTATGATTTGCCATATTGCCAAAAATGTTTGGGTTTCAAAACATAGTTCAGGAGGAAAGATACTTAATTTTTGTCAGCAAGTCAGACAGTACCAGAAAAACAGTAGGAAACCGTAGTAAATCACAGTTTTGGAGAATGTTCCATAATCTCAAACTACAGAAAAGTGAAGCAAGACTGAAAAGTGTAACAAAAGTGAAAACTAACATATTCATTTTATTCTTACATGTTCAAAATCTCTTTTTTATCCTACCCTCAGCGACTTTTTCACTTGTTCACTCCCAATTAATGTAAATAAATGTCATGAATGCAAAGTAAAATGCACAGGGTTATATTGTACATCAGCACTTGCTTAAACAAGTACAAGAACTTCTGTGGTGGGATTTATGAAGTGTGTAGATTTGGTTTGTGGGACTTTATAACCGATCTATTACTTTTCAGAAAACACAAAAACTAGTGGCTTTAAAAAAAAGTAATAGCCTAGAAAGTAAGAGGAACACAAACTTCCATGAAATTCATTATTTTTTCGTGGCTGGCACAAGAAGCAGGATTATACTGATCAACACATGGAGTGAATACAATGTGCGTAAGAATTCGGGGTCCTTTGTAGGAGCTTGTGCCATCAGAAGATCCAGATTACTGCAAGACCTAAAGCAATAGTAGGGGGAAACAAAAGCAAAGTTTTTTTCATCCCTTGGCTCTCCTACGGTTGCATTCACTAGATGTGACATTGGATTGCAACGTGAAGAGGAGGGTCTACAGTGTGAATATTCTCATTGTTAAGTATGCGTTAGTTAATTATAATATTTAGGAGGTACAAGGACTGTTTAGAGGTGCCAAAAGATTTGGGAAATATGCATTATGGCAGAGCACAATGCAAAGCAATTTTTTCTGGCAAGGACTGAGACGCTGAGTGTTGAAAGGACCCTTCTTGGAGTGGCACAGCTCCTCTTATGCAGGTCACAGAGCAAAAGGTCAAGCTAGCCTTTAAAGTCTGGAGAGCTGCCTACGAAGATGAAGCAGCACTACTGCTGCCCGAGACTACGTTTCCAACAACAATACTGCAATTTGAATTAGGCAGGATCCTGGGGAATGTAACAGAAAAGGGTTCAGTCGAACAATAATGGTATCTGTTTTCCTGAAATCATACCAAGAAAATCCCTTAATCAACTCTCTACTCATCATTTTAAATATTTAATCTGCACAAAAATCAAGGAACAAGATTATTTTTTCCCCATGGACAAATGATGGAAGTCATATCCATAGCTAGAAGTAAAGACCAAATGGAACAGTTTCATATTAACAATTATAAAACTATAAGCAAGATTGCTGAAAGATTCTGAAGTGTTCTCAGGCAGAGATCTAAAAATCTAGTATCATACAGAACATGTCCACCCTATGTAGACAATATCTCCTAAGGATTTTTGTTACACTTTTTTTAAATACTCAAGGGCTTCGTGTGTCATAAAGCAAGAAAAAACAATAGAGACACTGTGTCTTAGGGCAAGGAAGGGAGAAAGGGCACTTTGGTTGATAACACCTGTGGGAAAATCACTTCAGAGTTGCTTTCCATAAGCAGTTACTGTTAGCTGCTGGCCGAGGCAGACAATATCAGTGCAATGTAGTTGGTTGCCTTAAGTACCAGGCTCTTTGACAAGAGAAATGAAGGTACAGGATCCTCCAGAAGTGCATCTAACATTGAAAATTGTCCAGGTAGAATATTTAGTGAAGTCAACATAATTCAAAATTAACTGAGGGAAGAAACAAGCCATAGTCTCAACAAACTTAGTCTTATTTTTCTCTTCACCATCATAACTCAAATAATCCACACCTAAACAGTGTATGTGGAGAGGTAGGTAGCAGTAGACCTAAAGTATGAATCCACACAGCACATTCATCACAGCACCAGCTTAGTCTCTATAATTCTTTCCTTCTGCTCTCTTAACAAACTCTGTGGGCTGCAAGCAATTTATCTTTCACTTGAAGTGTTGCAGGGAACAGAGGTATTTGGATAAGAGAGCTTGCATCATTTTACATATTTATGACTTGTTTTTTCCAAACTAACAAAACTTAACAGAATTCTAAATTTTTTCTTTTCTGCATTGTCCCTAGTCCATTACTCAATATTCCATTACATCCTAACGGGCAAGATACTGTCCCTAAACAAATTTTATTAGAAAATGAAATGTAATCACTCCATTTCATATGCCAGAGCTCTGAGTAACCAATTTCAATAAGGATAGTTTCCATGTAACTTTTCTTTTCATATGCAATTCAATAACTTTGATTGAAAACATCAAGTGATAGTGCCACAGATTTCTTGGTTCCACTATAACAAGATGACAAAAGCAAATTTTATAAGCACAATGAAGCTTCTGATGAACTGTAATTCTAACTGCAACTGCTGGAACAATCAGGCTAGACATTTTCCACCCAATAGTTAAAAATTTTGTCGCTCATGAAAGCAACAAAATATTAATTTAAATTTATTAGAGAAAAAGAATTCTCATGTGCTAATGAAATATTTCCTCCAAGTTCTCCCAAATGTTCTGCTTTTTAATACAGGTTCCAGTGAATAGCCATGTATCAAGACTCATCAGAAAGATCCTAATAACAAGATCACAAGCTTACTTGCATTCATTGAGCTGCTCAGGTATTCCTTAATTCAAAATTAAAGTATGCAGATTGCACATATTTTTGAAAGCTTTCCTACCTCTCTCCCCGATAAGATACATAATCTTCTTATTGTCTTCTTAACAGTCATGTTTTAAAGAGACTGATGCTAAACGCTAAAAGAAAAATTCCAGAGTCCTAGTGGTAGGATTACCTGTAAAACCAGTCACAATGTCAAAGCTAGAAAACAGACCAGAGGGTGGAGAGGCTGTGTGTGTGTGAAATTAATGCTTTAATCTTTCAAATGAACAAAAAAAAAATGTTGACAGACTTGAAATCAAATTGTTTCTCTTCTTGCAACATTCCTTTTTTGTTTGGCTCAGTCACAGGCAAACTAAAAAAATATTCATCTGTTTTGAACATATGAGAGTGAATGTTATTATGCTTGCACTACTTATCAGGATATTTGTTCTTGGAGAACTATTTCAAAATAACCCTGCTTTTTATTACTACATCACACTCAGACAAAATTGCACTATTCTGGTTATGAACAGCTAGGAATATATTTATATGCAAAGAACAGGTTCTTGTAGCATTTTGTGCCAATAAATGAGCAGAAAATAATTTAGTAATTACTTAAAAACAAGAAGGATTTTACTCAGAATGCATAAATGATCTAGTATTTATTGATATACATGCAAGTCACCACTTGAAGAGAACCTCTAAATATAAAAATAGGTACTTTACCCTATGTTTTGTAATGAAAAAGTTACCAATAATTCCTTCCTTTGGTGGCTGATTTAGTAAAACTTTTATGAAGACAGTAAATTTCACGTTTTAGTATACATGACAATCACATTCTAGATGTTAAGATGCAAGACAAAGAGAAATCAATATCCCCCAACCTGAGCATGAATTTTGTCAACTTCCAATTATTATCTTGCTTGTGGGAAAGATCAGAGAATAATTGAGGTTTCTGGTCTTGATGTCACAGAATAGATCGACAATTTCAATTGTGAAGAGATATAATCCCAGATATAACATGCTTAACCTGGCTACATTTGATAAACAGTCTGTAGGTTGTTGCTGAAGTCGTATGCATTTTGTGGAGCATATATTTCACAGGAAGAAAAGCAAACTATGTCAGTCTTATTTTACTTGCATAGTTGTTTTCCCTTTAACCCTCAGGTGAAGAGAAATTTAATTTTACAGCTATACTATATTTTAGTCTATTGACTATAACTATCTCCTTCAGACTATTTTGTATTGGAAAATATTGCTTAAAAGAAAACTCAGTAAAGAGCAAATAGATGCATTTTCCACATTTGCAGACACAAACCTAACTTAGTAAACTAGATGGTAAAGAATCAGTTTTCTTCTAGGAAATGCATGTTGAGCTTTTTATTTCTTGATTTGAAGAAGGGTGAGGAAAAAACAAAACCCAGAAAGCATCAGTCACCATCTTTTAATCTGAACTAAGGGTACTGTGGATGCCAAGACTGAAATGCAATTGTAGAAGGACGGAAGGTACTGTTGGTAGACATTCTCAGCGTGGGTCACATCGCTTCATTTATTAGATAGAAGCACTAGCATAAAAATATCAGTAGTGATGGGTCTGTATCCAACTATAGAGTCTTGAAGCTCAGCTTCCAAGGGACTCGCAGTTTCAGACGATCTGTACTGCGGAGTCTGCTGTGCCGGTATAGCCTCCCCTTCACATTCTGGTGCTGTGGGTCTATGAAAGGCACCGAGTTCTCTGTTTATCTCTCAGCTGCTCTGTTTTTGACATCATGTGGTTATTTTAAAGCAGTTAAAAAGCTGAAAGTAGATTATCAAGAGAAGACAGTTTTGAAGAATTGACACAAACACACTTAGGGGAAGGATATACAAACTCCCACCTTGTCACTCCCAAAAGTGATTCTGCCATCCTCCATCATTAACATATAAACTCCATCCCATCTCCTCTTCGATAGTTTCCTTTTGAAGTGACTCTAAACATGCAAAACCACTGATGCCGAACTACAGCCTAACTACTTTCTAATAAAACCATTTACATATGTGCATTTTAAAGCATTTTCAAAAGATTCAGGTGAGTAAAGTTTGGAGATGGAGGAGAGTCTCTCTGTGAGGTCTCTGATCAATATTAATAGGAATATAACCAGGCTGTTTTCAAGAACTTATCTTCATTTTTTATTATTTTATTATCATTTTATTATATTCATTTTTTGGAAAGCACATCAACATCCAAAGTAGGTATTTTGAGTCAGGATATAGCAGGTGTAACCTCAGAAACTGCTTACCCTGATTACCTCGGCTTTGTACCACAAAGTCTATGATATATCACAGTGCAAAAGAGATACTTACCAGGAATCTGGCTACACACATTCAATGTTTTGGTTCAGGAATCAAAGAAAAACCTTTCTTTGAAATCTATGCCATACAAAGGCATGGTCTAGAAAACGCCAAAGATTATTTGTAAGTTCTGCACTGATACACCAAATCTGAAGCTCTTCTGAATCTACTTACACACAAGAGCTTTTAAAAAAATGTAGAAAAACACATTCTTTTACATGGTATATAATATCTATATCATATCATTGCAATAGTTCATAAATCTGAATGAATTAATATTTTTTTTAATTTAGCTTTCTAAGGCTAGCTTTTCATAATTTCCTGTGGTGAGATTTGCGCTGCCAATTCCCACCAGATTCTGCTTTTTTTTTTTTTTTTTTTTTGGGGTAAGAGATGGAAACAATTTCAATGGGATAAAATTCCAAAGGCGAATTCTAAATTACATTTGTCTTTGTCAATACCTCCTACTGTCTTCCACAGATACTTTTTTCATCACCCCTAATTCCAGAAAAAATCCAAACTGTGAGGAGAACAAAGCTAAGCCTATGCACCAACCTCTTCTGAGTGTATCTACCACAGAAACATGACAAGCAACAATTTCTTGCCAATGTATACGTACCAGCAGAAATCTCTAACGCAGGTTCAGTTATGTCCTTTTCATGCTACATTTTATTTTGTTTGGGAGGCATAGACAGCACAAACGCAGTATTCACAAATATAAATGAACATACCTTGCAAGCACTTTGCTGGTACAGAATCACTTCTTGGACCATTATTTTCATGCCTTATGCAAGATAGAGAAGCTTTCAAAAATAGCTAATAACTTAAGTACCACCTAGAGTAAAGGATATTTTATTGGGCGGGGGGAATGCATGTCTTAATAACAGAGTTCCTTTCTTTTCCCTTCTTGTAGCTATGATAGAGATTCAAGGACGTTTCCTGGAAAGAGGAAAGAGATGGTATCTAAAAGAACCAAAACACGATTTGAAAATCTCATGCAAGGGGGAAGATATTCCACACCAGAAAAAAACAATATAGAGGAAAACAGAGGAGATTCTATAGTTACAGATGTTCAAATGGGTATTCAGGATTGGCACAAACTCAATTCTAAAAGAAATAAAGGTAGTGGAGATGAATTCCCTGGATGAAAACAAATGAAGCAAGCTTTTTCCTAAACACTTGCAAGGTGTGCATACAAGAAGTACCACTGGTTGTATTCAAAAATTAGATTATTCTTTAAAAAAAAATAATTAAAAAGAAGAGCATTTGATTCCAAACAGAACTTCTTTAACAGATGGATAGGGGAATGGCAGAATAATACAATCCCGTCTGTTGGCTGAGTCCCTGCTGAGAGCTACTTTCAAGCTGATAATACAATTCTATTTGTGGCTAAAATCGTGCTGTACTGGCAGTTTAGCTCCTCTGTTTTGTTGGGGGTTTTTTTGGGGGGGAGAGGGGGGAGAGAGATTGTTTTGCTTTGCTTTTACTTTATTATTATGAAGTATTGCTAAGATGTCAGCTAAAAAATGTCGACTATGTTGTCTTCTCCTAAAATCTGAACTGAAAGCATCTTCTGAAACCCAGTGCAAGAAAAGATCTGAGCAGAAGTTTAAGTCCATGCATTTCCAGGACCAGCATGATGGGTAAAACGACTGATCAACATTGACTTCAACAGGGTGTGTATGCATTCTTTAAACATAGTATAAGCTTAAATGTTGTCTAAAAATGACTGAATCATTGAGTTGCAGTGTTCATAACTGCTTCTTTTTTAAACATGTATAGCAGGTGTGTCTCTTAATTAAAAAAAAAAAAAACACACCACAACCAAACCCAAAAAACACCAATAGGACTGATATAAAAAGCTAGAGTGGTTGATTTCTGACTGGTAGAAGAGGAAGTTGTATGTTTTACTGGACATAGATCTGATGTAAGTTATATAGTCAGAAGTTGTGCAAACATAATTTAAAATAATACGATCCTTCTGTAAATATGTTAATACAAGACACCTTGAACCGAGTTGCACCAAGGTACAAAGGCAGTTAGTGCTAGTTTCCTCTATACGGATTTAGTCCAGCTCCGTGACTACTGCAAGATCAGCATCAATAGTAATTCTAGTTGCAAGCTTACACTCATCAGCAAAAGTTGTTTTTTTCATGGACTAAACTTATAAAATGTAAGATGAATTCTAGAGATAGAAACACCACCACATAAAAACTGAACAAGTTCTTTACCATCTCAGTAACAGCACTGTCTCCTTCATGTAAGAGGTTGACTTACATGGATATGAAAATGTGAACGTGGTTTTCAGTCGATTGTCCAGGACGTTTTTGACTGTAGTAGCAACAATTCATGTTATAGGATAACAACGTTGATTATAACATTGTTATAACTAGAAATAAGGTACCCAATAGAATGGTGAAGAACTCTTTCTTCTAATTTACAGCACTATTCATTTTTTTTACTATTACTTGAAGTATTACAAAAGCAGAAATATTCTTGGAAGCTACTCTCAATAATGTGATCTTATTCTGAAAACCTAAATACTATTACAATCCTCACACACCTTTTTATAGACCTATTTGTACAATAATCAACTGTGACATGGAAGCAGCTGAACTGTTAGGTAGAGATTGACACCAACTGTTTGTCTCCAGTTTACCCTATATCACTTTTGTTTCATTTCAGCAAAACTCTAGGTCCAAGGATTTAAATGTTAATGCAGACTTAACCTGTAATAATGATAACCAATATTCAAAATAAGTTGAAACCCAAATGCGAAATCTTGCCACTGACCAGCACACTGAGAAGTCTTCTGATACTTTTCAGCTGTGTAGAAATTTTATTCCTGGTAGCAGACCTGGCAGAACTGGCCAGGAAGCTCAGCCTCTGGTATAATCAGCATTTTTTGACCTACCTTTTATAGTCAGCATCTAGTTCAGACTGGTGAGGAAGAACAGCAAAAACCCTGTACTCGGCTTTCAGGCAAAATGTTCTTTCCTCTCTATTGCAATGAATTCAGGAATTTAGGAATCTGGTATTTCACCAGAGTGATTTTGCCTGCCTTATGCATGGGGTCACATATTTTGTGTTCTCTTTGAGGTTCTCTCACCTATCTTTTATTAATCTGTATTTGGAAACATTTTCATCTACCTCCTTCTTCAAGGAACAGAGAATTTATTACCAAATCCATAGATTTTTAAGGCCAGAAGAGGTTAATAATCTCGCATGACTTGGCCTCCGGTGACTGGGCTGCCCACAGAATTTTGCCCAGTTATTCTATTTAGCCCAACTAAATCATATAGTTTAAGAAATCTAATCTTAATTTAAATCCCAAGTGACAGGAAATGGTTGCAATACTTTAAAGTTTGTATCTTATTTCTACTTCAACTTTGCTTACTTCCCCTTCAAGCCCTTTCATCTTATTAAGTCTCTGCCTACCTGACATGAAAGAGCTTATTGAGATCAGTGTGCAACCATCATCATTCTCACCTTTTCAAACCCCAAGGCCTGTATTAGAGAAAAGACTTTATATTCCGCTTGGATCACTTAAAAGAATAAGAGCAATCTGCAATTTCTATTCCAAATAATTCCCAGAACTTCAGTGCACAGGAATGTTTTTCTATTCCTGTCCTTTCAGAGATGTGAGAAAGAATTACAATAACGTTTGAAGAATTGTAAGTGCTGATCCTTTATATTCTCCACCCCCTATCTGGCCATTTACTAAAATCTTCTCGTTTCAAGTACTCCTTCGCTTCCTCCTGCTTCAATGGATTCCTCCTTCTGTTGTATCAATAGTATGGGGAGGGGGGAAATCACATTTCTGAGCAATATACATGCCAGATTAATATTTTAACATTAAAAATATTTTGCATTATTAAAAGCTTGGTTTTGTTTCTCTCCAAAACATATCCCTTCCCTCCACACTTTTTTTTTTGCCCCTCAAATTCAATAAAGATGAAGATGAAATGGTGAAAAAGAGAAGGGGAAAAAAGAAGAAGAAGAAAAAAAAAGTTCAGGATTTCCAGCTCGGTTTTTATACTGAATTTGTTTAAAATATCTCTAAAATAATGTGGTGGGTTAACCTTGCCTGGCTGCCTGGTGTCCAACAAACTGTGCTCTCATTCTACTCCTTAGCAAGACAGAGGAAGAGAGTAAGATGAAAAAGCTTGTGGGATGAGATAAGAAAAGCGAGATTGCTCACCAGTTACTGTCACAGGCAAACCACATGCTACTTGGGGAAGATTAATTTAATTTATTGTCAATTAAAAATAGAGCAGGATAGTGAGAAACCAGAACAGAACAAAATAAAAAACACTTTCCCCCCACCCCTCCCTGCTTCCCAGGCTCAGCTTCAGTCCTGACTCTTCTACCTTCTCCCCCCACCCTGAGTGGACCAGGCAGATGGGGAACAGGGGTCCGCAGTCAGTTCATAGCACTTTCTCTCTGCTGCTCCTTACTCTTCACACTTTTCCCCTTTTCCAGCATGGGGTCCTTCCCGTGGGATACAGTCCTTCATGAACTGCACTAATATGGGTCTACTCAGATGCCTGGAGCACCTCCTCCCCCTTCCTTCTTCACCGATCTTGGTGTCTGCAGGGTTGTTTCGCTCACATTTCTCTCACTCCTCTCTCTCGCAGCTGCTGTGTAGCATTTTCTACCCTTTCTTAAATATAACAAAAGCACCACCAGCATCACTGATTTGGCTCAGCTTTGGCCAGTGGTGGGTCCAATTTGAAGCTGGCTGGAGCTGGCAGTGTCCAACACGGGGACAGCCCCTGAAGTCTTCTCACAGAGGCCACCCCTGCAGCCCCCCACTACCAAAACCTTGCAATGTAAACCCAATACAATTAACAATACACTACAGATTCAGAAAAGGTTTTTGGTCACCTTTTTTCATTATTTATACTAACACTCTAAAGCAGGGATACTCATACAAAGAGTCATCAACAGAGCAGGACTTTAAAAATTAAAGTAACTAACCTTTCATAACGGCATTACTTTAGTTATTAGATTGATTTTGAGTATGTGACATAGTAATAGAACAATGAACATTTTGGAAGCACTTATGCTATGCAGTATCCAGTTATGCATGAATTAGTTAGGACTTGGACAATAAATGAGTAGTTTCTTGCTCTCAGTGATTAAAACGATGGCAGAAATTAATGGACTCAGTGACTGGTTCAGCATACAGTGCTGAAGCAAGAAAAAAAAATGCAATTGCCATTCTTCAGAACTTTGCCACAAATTTAAAAATTAATATTCAACTTTCACAGCACAGGTAGACCATTATGTCTTCTGCTGGGTTATGTGATAACATGCACACGGTGAGAGGGCACGCATGTTGTCCGGGGGAAGAGATGCACTTTCATGCTCTATTCCTAAAAGATAACAGGCTCATAAGTGTTGCACAGATATTTATGATTTGCAGAGCATGCAGAGTGAATCTATGTTTGTTGTGGTTTAACCCCAGCCAGGAACTAAGCCCCACACAGCTGCTTGCTCACTGCCCCTCAGTGGGCTGGGGGAGAGAATCAGAAGGATAAAAGTGAGAAAACTCGTGCGTTGAGATAAGGACAGGTTAATAGGGAAAGCAAGAGCCACGCACCCAAGCAAAGCAAAACAAGGAATTCTTTCACCACTCCCCATGGGCAGGCAGGTGTTCAGCCATCTGCAAGGAAGCAGGGCTCCATCACACCTAACGGTTACTTGGGAAGACAGATGCCATGACTCCAAACGTTTGCCCCTTCCTTCTTCTTCCCCCAGCTTTATAGGCTGAGCATGATGTCATATGATATGGGATATCCCTTTGGTCAGTTGGGGTCAGCTGTCCCAGCTGTGTCCCCTCCCAATTTCTTGTGCACCCCCAGCCTGCTCGCTGGTGGACTTGTAACTAGAAGCAGAAAAGGCCTTGACTTTGTGTGAGCACTGCTCAGCAATAACTAAAACATCCCCATATTATCCAGCACAAACACAAAACAGCTCCATACTAGCTACTATGAAGAAAATTAACTGTATCCCAGCTAAAACCAGCACAAGGTTATATTTTAGGAACATAATATGTGAAACTGTGATGGCAAAATTAAAGAGATTGCTCTCAAACCTCAATGATTACCCTTTTTTAATACATAAGTACAAGATGGTGGTAATTCTGGCAGACTTTGTAAGAAGACATAGCTGTACTAGTCTCTAAGGTGGCACCATCTGCTTACTATTAAACAAGAACACATTTCTTCTCTTGTGTGAATTTTTGAGAGGCTAAAGCTTGAAAAGGTAAATTTCTTCCTAACTGGGTCAAAGCGCTGAGCCTTATATTAACAAAGAGTTTCCTGTTCCATTTCCATTTATGCTTTTTTGAGACAGGGCTCACAAAGAATGAAGATAAAAGTCGCTATGGGCATATGCTCACCTCAGCTGTGGGAATGACTAAGCTAAAATGATGAGAAATGCATAACATTCTTTCAACATGCTTTTCAGTCTGAAGCTTGTCCTGAAATGGAAATGACTTAGTGTTTTACATTAAGAACAATTCAATGGAGGCTTGACCATTCATAACTTTGGGGGCTGGGGTTTTTTTTTGTGGTTTGATTTTTTGGTTTGATGTCCCTATTTGCCCAGGAAGCAGAACAAAGACATATCAAAATGAGTAATTTCAAATAGGCCAGAAACTGGAAATAACAAATCTTTAAAAAAAAACCAAAATCTGCTCTGAAGACATGAAACTCTGAGGAATTTCAGGTTCTGGCAAGTTTCAGATACATGTCTTGAATGTTTATCCTATAACTGTCCAGAATCTTAGAGCTTGAACAGCCTTTTATTACTTGAATAAAAATAGTTAAGTGGCAATGCAGCTGGATGGTCCGGTTGGTTCTTGGCTGTCAGCAGCAACCAATTCAAATTAACAATTTTCTACAGCACGATATTGTAATAACTATGTAGGTACCCAATACATGGGGCAAGAATTTGAGTTATGTTTAGAAAAATAAAAGAAAAAAGTGAAAATGGTGGAAACACATCAGACATGTAAGGAGCTGATGAACAGTTTGCTAATTAATTGTCCTATGTAAAAGATCCCAACCAAAAATTATTAGGATGAAGTAGCTTTAATCTGTAAGATCTTATTTTCTGTCTACTTCTACTTGCATAATTCTCTCTGGGTATGATTTGAACTGTGATATTAGAAAGTGTTAACATACGTTAAAAAGCAGTTTACTACTAAAAGGTTAGCTTACATCTCTTTAGCATGTATTATTTTTTAAACAAATGAGATAAATCAAAATGCAGCTGTAACTCTGAGATGGATTATTAATGAGATTATTTTTTAACTGTTGAAGATTCTAAAAAAATAATTAAAAGAAACGATAAAAAGTATTTCATTCAGTATGCAATTAAATTTTGTGTAATGGTGAGGATGTTAATTACTACTCTATTTCCCATCTGGAAACTCTTAGTAAAATAGTAAATTAGTAAAATTAATAAATCCCCCAGTGGATTGAAATATTACAAATGTTTTTAGTTTGAGTAGCATTACCACTTTAAGGTATAACAATAAAGGCAATTTAAGAACTCCAGTTCCTCTGCTCTTCATCCTTTTTAGTAACTTCTGTAAAATAATCTCTGCATTACTTATTTCTCTATGTAAATCTACCTCTACCTAGACAGTTTGGTCTTTTTATTGCCTTTCATTTCCATAATCAGAAAGAAGAACTGTTGTGGTTCCTCACTACCTTTGGGTAGCCAACCATAATTCATCTAAAAGTTACCAGGGAACTTCAGGAATGCATCAAACGCCATCAGCATCTTTGCGATTGGCAGTGCTTACTGCTGAGGTGACAAACCAAAGAGCAATATAAGCACTAACAGGTCAGCAAATCATTTCAGTTTGATGTAAAGTCCTTGCCAGATTCACTTCTGGGTTTCTGCCGGTGTAAGCAGGAAAAGCCGAGGCCGTGGAAGCCCCTCAAGAGGGAAAGCCTGCGGGAAAAGGAAAGGGCAGGAACTCCCTTCTGGAGACGAGAGGGTGAATCCAATTCCTGGAGGGTCAAGCAACATGATAAAACTTTTTAAAAAATAAAAACTGATCAAGTGATCTCTATCTTCATTGAACTTGGAAAAAATGGTTGCAATGAAGAGTAAACTTAGGCTAACAACTTCCTGAATGAGCTCAGAGCGAGAGAGGGATACCATACAGGAAGGACTGGAACAGAGTAAAGAATTTCAGTATCTTTTTTTTTTGGCATTTTTAAGCAAAATTATTTGATTCCAACATAGAAAAATATGTTAACATTTGTCAACATTTCCAAAATAAGATGTTTTATTTTTTCATTCTACTCTATACCTCTGTGAAAGTTTTAAAAAATGCAAATACCCCAAAGCAATGATTTCTCTTCTTCCCCCCACCCCTCCGCAAATAGAAACAATTTCAATATTCCATTTTTGTTTCACAAGGAAATATATTTTTTTCTCTCTCTCTTTTTTCTTTTTCTTTCCCTGCAGGAAGCCAGAAGCATGTGAACACAAAGGATGAAATCTTCGTCCCCAGTGAAGTCAACAGAAAAATTCCCACTGACTTCAGTAAGAATGGGATATCATCCAGAATGCTCATATTCCTGAGACCTTTGTACTATATGCACAATAAATTACGTTTGGTGTCTACCTGTCATTTTGAATTTTCCTGCTTGTCATTTTCTTTCTCTTCAGAATTTTTTTTAATCATCTGATTTTTGAGCAATGGGTTTCACATATTATGAGAGGGGTGAGACACAGGGATTTTGTATCACTCTATGATGGCCCCTGCCAAGTGATAATGGATTGACATTGACAAATCCCTGAGAGCTAGACCTGACAGTTAACGGATGCTGTGAGATCACTCTCAGAGAACAGTTTAAGGTTAAGGGGGCAAAAACAGTGTGAATACTCCATACTTGTCTGATTTTGAGCCTTCCAAACTAAATGTGTTGAGAGCGAGAGAAAGCAAGCCAGTGGTGGCAAAGGGAAAGCAGGGGGAGAAGAGATGGTAAAGTGAAATCTTTACATCGAACCCGACACATCAGTCACGGCAAAATTCGTGGACTACAGGTAGTGATGATTTATAGGTGGTAAGCTTCAATTTGGGAGGCCATAAGCACATTCTTTGATCTAGACTTCTACAGATTTGTTTCCTATGTACTCAGTAAGTAATAAGTGATTTGCTATTGATTTGTCCACAGGCAGAAGAAAAGTGGATTGGTGCTGTAACCCCAACGTGAATGGGAACTTCAGGGACATTTCTACAGAAGGGAAAAGCACACAGACAGAAAAATTTACTGGTAGTTTAACATGCCAAGTTTCCAGCTCTCAAAAATGCTCCAGCTAAAGCTTTAATACTATCAAACTCTACACAATTGCATTTCCTTTAAATAATAGTATTTGATCACAGCTAACAACAGAAATATACGATAGAAGAAAATCCCTTAACAATCATGACCTGAAATCCCATGTACAGATTCCCAACATACAGTAAGTAAGCATTATCTTAAAGAGCTTAAAATGCTGCCAAGAATAAGTACATAGGGTAAAAAGTCCAACCTATAGCAAATGCTTTTCCAGTTACATAACTTAATTATTTAATTCCATAGTTAGTGTAAAACTGTACAAAGCTATACCCTGTGTTTTGCATCATAAAGCTGGACGACCAATTTCTCATTAAGGGCAATTTTCACTCTAGAAAATTTTGCCTTGATTTCGGTTCCTGAATTGCAATATTATAGGCTTACATACAGAATAATGTATGAAAAATATCTAATGCAAAAAATTGTCTTTACTGCTTCAAGAATGTCTTTCAGCATTCAAACTTACTTACTCACAATGACAAGCCATACAAGAGCTGTATCTATCACACTATGTCCTGACCACATCTACTTATAGTCATATTATTTTAATTACAAATTACATTAATAATCCATTGGTTGAGTAAATCTCAGGAGTTGGCTTTTTATTTTCCATAGACTATTTTAAGGGATAAAATTTTACTAATAGGCATTACTCATGTACAGATATAAAGAAACGGGAGTCACATAAAAATTGGTAATATATTGCAACTATTCTTAATATTATTTGGCTAGGTTTAATGAGGACTGAATACAACTGGCAAAGGGAACAGCTTAGACCCAACATAGTTAGTAGTAAAACTCCGCTTACATTCTGACAAGGATAAGATTTGCCCCAATATGAAAGCATAATACATAAGAATTCCTACCTTTGGGTCATAAAACAAAGGAAAAAGAAAGTTTAAATCATTTTTTTTTTTTTTTTTTTTTTTTTTTTGCTTTGGGGTGTTTGGTGTTTAAACTCTATTTTAAGCTCAATTTACTAAAAATTTCAAGGACAGCTTCCCTAAGAGCAAATAACGGGGCTTTAAGAAGGCAGTTCCTTCACCAATCAATCTTTCATATAATGGTTTGAAACAACAGCAGCAGTATGCCATACTTGTTAAAATTTTTTGATCCCCAAGTGCTGAGCTTACTCTATTTTGGCTAATACTAGCTTTAGTCAGCTAAGAAAGAATCATGAAAGGATAAGTATGAGAGATTAGAAAGTTTGCCTCCATGTCTGTACGTTACCTAATAATCAGTTGTTCTCTCTCCTCCAGAAAATCGGAGAAAAACGCAATAGAACTACATTAAACAACTTTTTAACATTTTCTGATCACTACAAAAATATGTATAAGTTAAGCGCAACCAGTTGTAAGGACTGACACAACTCTCATGTTTTGATTGATGCGATAAAGGAGCCAATCTGCTTCAGGGATCAAAAGGCATGAGACAGGATTTTTCATTTCTGATCTGCAATCACCCATTTAAGCGACTAAGCACTACAACACTGAAGTGTGGGTGTGTATGCCTGCACTACCAATTTAACTACAGACTAGCTTTCATATAGAAATAGTGGGGCGGGGGGGGGGGAAACATGTTCTTATGTCTCCTAGAGACTGCATAACTGAGATGGTCATAGTAATATGATATATCATATATGTAATATGTACCTAATATGACATTAAATACTGACAGCCACATTCTCAGGGTAAATAAAGTAGAGATTTTCTATCCTCTTTTTGAACCTATATAATCTTATATTAGCTATGATCAGAACCATAAAGACTATATAGTAAGTCAAGGTGCATGATAAATCAAAAGATCATTTACACAGACTTCCCTGTTTGCTAAACCAGGTTATTTTATTTTGTTAAAACTGAAATCTTGGGCCACATGAAACGAAGACATTTTGTAGAAAAAATGGTGAAAATCTGAAAAAAATTGAGACATCTATTTCATGAGTACAGGATGAAAAATAGTTAACAGATCTTAACTCTTAAAATCATTTTCAAGGCCAAACAGAGCATTAAGAGGAGACATTACGAAAGGTCCTAAAAAGGCATCAGTAAGGAGCAGACCTAGATAAAAGACAGTTAATTATGCTCACAGATATTTATTACCTCAAAGTGTCTAAATAAAATGTAGCTTTTAAACTATTATCCAAGCAAAACCAATGATTTTAACTGGTCCTTTTTACACTGTATTGATATTCTGTAGAGAAAAACATACATAAGCACAATTTCTTAAAACACACCCAATACCAACAAGCATATTTTCTAAATGTAAAGAACATCCTGAAAACTAATAATAAACACTCTTTCTCCACCAGTTTGACTTTCTTAAGAACACAGCCTTGAAATTATATTTGCCATAAAACACACTGAACATTAATAAAAACCAACACTCCAAGTTTTAAGTGAGGATGAGTAGCGGCAGATACATAAGTAAATGCACAGGTAAAACAAAAATGGCTGGAAAATAATTTTCTCAAGAGTACTTTTCTAATTTTGAAATCATAATCGCAGTGTGAATTTACATGTGGCACAGGAGAGAGAATTAAAAATGCAGACCATTATTTAGCAGAACTAGAATGGACGTTCATGAAACAATTGAAAAATGCATGTTTACATTTACATTTTACTTTGTTATTTTCCTTAAAAGAAAATCTATATAAATTTATATTGTTTGTTCTTTGCTTTTCTCTGATAGTTAGAAAACAGCTGTTCTATTGCATTGGACTTTGACTGGCTAGATTGCAAGGCTCAATAATCTGTCTCAGCTCAGGGTTAAGTGATGGAATTCATTGAAATGCCCCAGAAGTAATCATCCACAAAGAGTACATTATTTCTCTTTTATGAATTTTCAAACCTAATACTGATGGGTGGCATGCAATTAAACCTGATCAATATGTAATTTAGGTGGGCTGACATGTTTTCAAATTCTCAGAATATAGATTCTTTCAATATTGCAAGAGCTTAGTGAAATACTCAGCCCTTATGAAACAGCCAAAGCAGTTTAGTACAGTAAAACAACAAAAATACGCCTATTCCAAAGACAAATGGGGGAGAAATTAAACTTACAGACACTAACTTTTCAAAGAATTAATTATCTTGGTAATAAACAGAGACCTTTCTTAGCAGAATCAAAATAACAATTTTGATAGAAATTAACATGCAGATATAAAGGTTTATGTACTGCACTATATAAAGCTGTGGATTTTTTTTTTTAACGGAGTGCTTAAACATAGCTCTGAGAAAATTGAGTTATGATAACAGTCTGTTATATATCACAAATATTTCTTCTGAAAAACTCTATTAGCAAAAATTTAAATAAAAGTTTGTTTTCTAAAAACGTGGATTATCATAATGATCCTTTGTGTTAAGCTAATAAACAAGGAAAAGTACATTGCCTTGTGACCCTAAAGGTCATGAGTGACAGTCTCTAGTATTACTAATTACCTTGCTGTCATTTACACAATAAGAATTACACTTGAGTTCTTATAATCTTACGTGGACGAATTTTAAAATTTATGCCTGAGGTTCTAGCCTGCTTCCTCTTCTGTTTGCACAGACAGCACACACAGTATTATCCAGAAAAAACATAATCGCACGTTATTCTCTGAGAAAGCAGTATTTGACAAAACAAGGGATTTTTTAATCTTTAGGTATGTACAGTACTGATATTCTAAAAGCTTATTTATCATTTTAACACTGGTTTTACATGATGAGGAAAGACTGAATCGTCTCTTTTCTCTAGCTGTGTTGCTTTACTATCACATGTAAACCAGATATAAACACCATTTATCAGTTGCTTCTGTTAATCTTTTTAAATCTCTTTTGGAGTTATTTTTACTTTACATCGTTACATAATGTCTGTAAATGCTGAATATGTATGAATATTCCATAACTATGAAGCGCAAGTGTGAGCATCACCTAGGATAATTTTAATAAAGAGATCTTGAAATCATCCTCTTTTACATTTATCCCATATTGCATCACTCATTCTCTTGTGAAGTTTCAATCAGAGATGGCCACAGGTAGTGACAGAATTTTGAAATCTTTTTCTCATGAAGTGAGAACAGACTGGGAGAAAGCATGTTCCTGATTTTCTCACAGCTATATGGGCGTAAATCTGCTGACTTCAGCTATTCTGGATTTTTGGAATGTAATTGAACACAGATCTCACGGGTACACACAGACCTCTGCCCACTCAGAGACCATGATATTCATCCACACGGCCCAGGTCAATCCTGCAGAACGCGACAGTAGCTTTGAACTGTGCTAAGCGAGGAAAGAAAACCGTGGGCTGCCTCCGCGTCCAGGTGCACTCCGCAGCGATGAGAAACGTCGCCTTTCGGGGCAAAACGAGCGCAACATTGAGACGACGGGAGAGCGTAATCCGAGTGCCTACGCACTCAAAACTCAACGGTAGGAGATCTGTGAACAGAGAGGTGCTAGGATATACATGTAGCTGCAAATGGGAAAAAATTAGATAAAGCGCTTGCTCTGGACTCCAGCTGGCACCTTTCCCCACTGCCTCCAGGTGCAACCAGTCCATTTTCTAAATGACCTGCCCAGCCTATGCACTAAGTAGACCTCTCAAGGTTTTAAATTAGCAAACAACAGCCGTCCTTCACAAAAGCCAAATAAGTGTCATGATTATTTTAGGTCAGCTGAAAAGAAGGCAGGTTTTTCCATGGAAAAGGAGCTTATATCGGTAACCAGTGATGAAAAAATTCAGATCAAAAAGCAAGAGCGAACTAATGCCAAAATAAATTAAAAAAACCCAACTGTTCTATTGCATGGTTTGGCTAACTACTAAATAGAGAAAATTTGTATGCCCAACTTCAGTAAGTTTTCTTGCTTCTGTTTTGGGCTGGATTTCAGTGAGTGTCACAAAAGCAAGGAACCAAAGATCACTAACAATGGTATTAAAGATTTTGTGAAAATATAGCAGATTTACTTAAAAACTGCACCTCCCAGGTACCAACGTGCAACTAAGAGGAGGTAGCAGTCACAACATAAATTGAAAATAGAAATAGATTCATTTCCAGTAGTGAAAAGCACTCTAGAATCAAGCAGCTTTATAAAAAATGCATTAAGGATTTTCAACATCATGCTAAAAGATGTAGGCTTAAATAGAAACCATTCATTAAAAATTTCTACAGAGAGCAATAGGTTACTATCCCAGCCACAGAAAAGTATTTAATTTGTAAATTAGTAAGCGTTTATAATAGTTACAGCTGATTGAATTTATACATTCGCTCTATCGACTGTTTACTGTTAAACTCTAGAAAATCTTCTACAAGGATTTATTTCTCCTTTTAACAAATACGAATATTGTAGCGTCGCATCACACAGCAGGGGCTCTAGTCCGAGTCCCACTGCTCACTTCCAGCTTCCACCAAAATCCGCGGGGAGCTGGCCGATGGCAGGTGTTACACGGAGCCCCGCAGGATCCAGCCCACCCTTGCCTTTAATAAAATGCTAAGCGAGTAACTTCGATGTGTCATTTCAAAATGCCTGAAGTGATATGAAGGGGAAGACGTTCACTGAGCTATTTGCTGGTCACTGGGACAGAAATGACAAAGGATTCTGTCCATTAGTTTTTCAATACAGTGTTCAATAGCAGTAGGAAATTGATGGTGTAACAGTGGCATCACATTGGGGAAACTTATGATGCGGACAATAGCACTTCCAATAAAAGGGCTTTTGATTTTCTGTGTGTCAAACTGTTTTAATATTAGGGCATTTCTAGGTCAATGAAGGGTTAATGTAGCACCATAAATCATACCCAAACAAGAGGCCTTTAACTGCTTATGTCGAAGTAGTATTCTGCTAAGGTCAAAAAAGCATTAAGAAAAGGAAAGGAAAAGCACACACACACACAAAAGTAGGTTGCAAAAGCAATGCAGAGCTACATCTATTCTGCTGCCCCAAAACTGACATTGACACAGCATACTAAAGAGAGTGAATAATAGGTGAATTAGAAATTAATGATTCCTCTGCTATGTAAATGGCAATTAAAGGACATGCCATGCTGCAGGCTCTGTCCTAAAACTCTTCTCCATTTGTTTGGATTGAAATTCATAGCATATGTAAATGCTGGCATGTGTTTACTGAAACCTAGAAATCTGGATGCAAGATGCACAGAGATGTACTTAAATTTATATTTACAAATTCACCTTTAAGATAGAATTTCACAGGAAAATTGTTGTGTAGCTTACTTCTTGGTATGCATAAATGATGGCTGCACAAAGTAACACATTATACCTTCAACACAGCACAGTAGCAAAACTCAATAATTTACATTGATTATAATCCTACACATCAAAGTGTTACTCTAACAAAGCAACACAGTGCCTTGCTATTTGTAAGTGTATTCTGTCCTGTAAGGTGCTAGAAAGAACTGTTTTCCTTTCATGGTGTCAAACCGTTAGGATTTTATCTCATAAAAAACATCTTTTCACCTCCATTACGTGTAAGTGCAATTAATAAAATGACAAATTCAATAAAGAATAGAGGGGTTGCAGTAAAGGAATGCATTCATTGTTTTGTTCATGCTTTTAGTTTAGAATGGTTACATCTATCACGTAGGGTATGGAGAAAAGGCTTCTGGAGCGAAAGAATCCTTTGGGGACATTGTCAAACGGGAGAAGATCACAGTCCCACACTGTTTTACCACTGCAGTAGTATTATCTACTTAAAATAAAAATTCCAGTCCAGCTTTGGGAGTTACTGTACCTTGTAGTCAGTCTAAGAAAAGAATGATTCAGAACTGGGTAAACTTCGACACATTTGTCATTTAAAATCTGCAAATTCCTGCAATATTCTGAGCTAGCATGTGAAACAAATGGGCTTCTGGGAGGGAAAGCTGCATTGACAAACTCAGCAAAGAGCAATTTTCTGTCATTTAATGAAGGATGGAGCGAGGGCTTGATAAAGTACCCACTCATTACAAGTTTGTTTTTGTATGTGTGTCCGTGTGTGAGACAGAGAGGATGTGTGTGCGTTGATGAAAGGGTAATCTCACTAGTTCAATCTTCTCAGACAAGTTGGACTTGCTAAAAGCACTCTTTATTTTCTTGTAAATTCAGTTAGACACACTTTCACATACATAATATCTGCATGCTGGCATTTTCTTTTTGCTCATGTTTGATGCACAATGTTTACCCCTGCTCATGTGTTGTCTCTTTTTGTCTGAAATGCACCAACTGACCAAGTGTTCTCTCTGTCCTGAACATATATGAAGTATTATAAAAACAGGGAAAAAAGTTATAGTTTCATACATCTTATATGTAAAGCAGACAAACACTTGCTTATTATGGCCAGTTTGCAGAATCAGACAAGTCTGTGCTGCATATTGTCCCGAATAACCTCTGAAAATAAGATGACAATTACCTGTTTTTTGCCTCTGCCTAATACTGAAAGCAGAATAAACAGATTGTTTACTACTGTCATGAGTTCAGCTTTGTTGTTTAGTACTGTCTGTAGGAGGTCTGCAGTTTAACTCGGAAGAAATTAGCAAAGCATGTATTAATATTCATATGTTGTGAGTGGGTACATATTATCCCTTAATAATTTGTAATCCTTAAAGACTTACTACAGCTTCAGTCAAGTCAGTGAACCAATGTTCATAAAGTTGAATACATGAAGCTATTGCAGAGGGAGGGATTTGGTGGTCAGTAGGTTATAACTAAAATATGTCACCCAACGCCATGCGTTGCTGGCTGGTTTCTTTAATGAAATGAAGTTTTTTAATTTTAACTTTATTATAATAAATGACTGTATTTATAAAAGTGGGATGCTTCCCACTTAAAACGTATCTTATACAATTCCTTTTTTATTCCTGTGGGAGAAAATTATTTCTTGGGTTTGGAGTAAAACATAATTAACTACTTGTGCTGACAAAAATTAGGACAGCATATGTATGACTGGAACTATGGCATATTTCTATTTATCTCAAATTTTAAGACATTTGATGGGCATCCCAAGGAGCAAGGGTAAGGCTCCCTGAACAAGGTCCTGATTCTGCTAAAGTCAATGAGACAGATCCTCAGCCAGCTGGATTTTCTCATGGACTTCAGTGAAAACTTGTATCAGTTGGAATCTCAGTGGATATACTGTTTTGTATTAGATATAAGAAGTGGCAGATTAAATTAATTTTACTGGTGACTAGATTTACCTTAGCCGTTTTATGTCATGCAACACTTATAGCTGTGGTTAGTAAACAAACACCAGCCTGCTAACATCATTAACCATATGCTTATACATAAATAAAGAGGTAATTTCTAAGAAGCTCTGATAGCTTACGCTGTATTAGAGAAAAAAAAAAAAAACAACAACAAAACAGCACATAAAATAAAACTGGTTACAAGAGAACATCATACCTTATAATGCTAAAATTTCACAGCATTTTAATTAATAAAATTGTATCTATATTAGAAAACTAAAATTTCAGGACAGTTCTTATTGATTCCTGTTAGTTTCTCTATTTTTCACATGCACACCTGTAATTATACACTCATAACATGTGCATGTCAATACTGTACTACTCCTCTGTTCTACTGCTCTTTTTCTTCTCTACTGCTAGTAAGTAAAGCATCATAGCCATTTTATATAATGCTTGGGTTGTTATTGTAAAACTGAGGTATGAACAGTATTTCTTTCCCCACATATGGATATTGTTTACTAAATAATAGTTTATTTAATGCCTTAAAACAAAGAATATGAAAACTTAGTAAAAGAGTACATTTCTTAGTGCATACTTGTTAGAATAATAAGATTTTGTACTAGTGTTCCAAAGCTGTATAATATTTTATTATACAATCTACATTTTTGGAACTATTTCAATACCTTAGCTGGTAAATTATTTCAAAAACATATCACAAGCATATGTCTCCAAATATATATAGTAAAGGTTTTTGCTGGTTTTGGCTGGGATAGCTACGTCTCTTCATAGTATCTAATATGGAGTTATGTTTTGGATTTGTGCTGGAAACAGTGTCAATCACACAGGGATATTTTCGTTACTGCTGAGCAGTGCTTACACACAGTCAGGGCCTTCTCTGCTCCTCCCACCGCCCCACCAGCGAGCAGGCTGGGGGTGCACAAGAAGTTGGGAGGGGGCACCGCTGGGACAGCTGATCCCAACTGACCGAAGGGATATTCCATACCATATGGCGCTGTGCTCAGTATATAAAGCTTTGGGGAGAAGGAGGAAGGAGGGGGCGTTCAGACTGATGGCATTTGTCTTCCCAAGTAACTGTTACGTGTGATGGAGCCCTGCTCTCCTGGAGATGGCTGAACACCTGCCTGCCCATGGGGAGCGGTGACTGAATTCCTCGTTTTGCTTTGCTTGGGCGCGTGGCTCTTGCTTTACCTATTAACCTGTCTTTATCTCAACCCACGAGTTTTCTCACTTTTACCCTTCTGATTCTCTCCCCCAGCCCACTGAGGGGGAGTGAGCGAGAGGCTGTGTGGTGCTCACTTGCTGGCTGGGGTTAAACCATAACAGTGTTATAAAGAGAAATTATCTGAGATACCTAGTTCAAACAAGATGCAAAACAAATTTTTTTTAAAAGTCCTTAACACGTAGGCCTTACAGTGATTCCATCCAGGAGCCTAAACCACAATGTTCCAATGTTTTTGGGAAGAGCAAAATTCATCTTTACTAACCAAAGCAGCCCGCACATTTGACACTGAAGCATTGCCGTAAATACAGCATTCCAGTTGGTATCAGTTCCCAAAATTGAGAGCCAGTGATACATTACACATTCTGGGTCTGATTCAGCATTTGCTTGTAAGACAGTCATAAATCTGCTTTTGCTGGCCAGGTACGTCAAACTTGCAACTACTTTGTAGTGTTGAAAGTCTCTGGTCCTTTTGTCAATTTTTTGTGCTGATAGGACTCTCTCTTGCTTTGTACCTGCGCCATATTTATTTTAATATAAATTGATTCTATATCTTCTTAACAAACGTGTTTTTATCCTGAAAATAAGATGACACGTTCTAACTGGCATTTTAGCTTGCAGGCAAATGGAAGATTTCACAGCACAGCTATTGAGACCGAGAAAATTCACTGGCAGTTTCAAGTGAAAACCTTTCCTTTATATAAGCAAAAGAAAGAAAAGTTTAAAAAAACCCACACACACAAAAAAACCCACTCAAAAAACCCCACAACAAAACAAACAAAACACCTACACCAAAAAACCCCACCCAACCTCTGTGATCTCAAGCCTCACAGACTGTAGTCTAACCAAGTCTACCTGGATAAAATTCACCTCTATACGAATATAACCAATTTTAACACACAACCTCATACAAATTCTGGCGCAGGATTGTTGCTTCAGTTAGTAGCCAGAATGCATTCCAGGAATACATTAGTGCTGTACACCCTCATTGAAGACATCGTGAAGAATCATTACCTCACTGGAGTACTGAATGATGCTTACTGACCAAGACGAGAGGCACTTGAAACAAAAAGCAACCTTGACTTACAACGCACAGAAGTGAAAATAAGTGCCTAAAGTTACCGCTGCTTCCCTGAGTGTTGGTTTAAATAGTGCTTTCCTGGAAGCACTCTGCTACATCTCTTTAGAAAACATTTTTTTCCTAAGGTATTTCCACATTTGCTGATTTGGAATGAAAATATAAAATAAAAACAAAGAATTAATAACATCATTTAATCAAGTATTCTGAAAACTCAGGAAACATACTTAATGACAGATTCCCAACCTTTTAACAATCCTCCAAGGAATCCTTGATTTCTAAATGATAATGATGGCTGCATAATCTGGACCTAAATAGTACATCTAATAAAAGCATGTGTTTACATGCTGTGTCTTTTTAATGAAAGAACCTGTAATAAATTTCTAAAAGATTATGTGGTGGTTGGCAGAGGTTGCTTTCAAGTAGACTTCCAAGAAAATTAAAAAGAAGTTAAAAGAATTCCCACCTATTTGACATACCACACAGCCCCCCACTTTGTTTTAAGGTTTTTGTTTGTGTTTACATATTTTTTGTTGTTGCCGACTGCTGTCTAAACCACATCCCTCTATAGGATATCTATACTGGCGTACAGTACACAGCTGCACGGCAGAGTACTGGGTTAGCAGATGGATCCTCTGTCCTAGTGGCAGCGTGCTCAGCTCAGGATGACACGGACCATAAGCCTTGGTATAATTTCCATCATTACAAATCTGGATTGGTCTGGTCAAAGATTAATGCAGCTTTAGTTAATTTTTTTTCTTCACTAGCCATGGTTAATTGGATCATGCAAGCCACTGGGAAGTGAAAAATCGTGAGATGTATGGTCAAAGCCCGCTTCTTCCGGAAACACCAAACAACATGTTTTTCTGGCTTTACATGAACTCTATACCAGATAGCAAAAAATGATGAGATTCCTGGTTAAACTTGTACAACTGATTCTTTTCACAGCTACAAATGGTATGAAACCAGTAAAACAATCCAGGGGACTTTTTTCAAAAATCAATGAGGAAGGTCTTCCCTTCCTTATACTAATACACTCTAAACAGCTTTGCAACGGTATATATATCTGCAGCACAATTCTCATCTTCCACCTTTGAGATCTGTAAGTAGCAATGGAACATAAAAACTTCCCAAATGTCTCACAAAGAGCACCTATGTTTGGATAATCTCTATATTATTTTTCTTTCAAATATTGTCCCAAAACATCTTTTTTTTTTTTCCCCCCCCCTCTAAAACTTACTTTCAAAAGCTCTTTCCTCCATTTGAAATGGGAAATCACATTTGCAGAACTTAAAATAAAAGTTATGGTTTCTGTGCTTGTATAAATGCCAGTCTGATCAGAATACAGTATATTATTGGATTTTTAATTTTCTTTTGAAAAGACCAAGCTATGTTAAGCAGTCTTTAGCAAGCTGTCACAGATGAGACCAATAAGCACATCCTGACTTAACACACATCAGGGGTTGCCAAGGATACACTGTCAGGGGACTAGGGTCAGGAGTCAAACTGACCAATATTGAGTAAATTACATTGGTTCGAATGATTCCCCCTGAGCTAGTAATGATATGGCATGCACATAGTTTTGCTCTGCAGACTGATAAATACCACATTTGAAGGCTAAACAAGGAACAAAGCATGGAAAAATGATTCTCTGCAAACTGCCATAAACATTCATTCACATTAAAATAATACTATCATTGAAAAGATATCTATTCCTTTCCCCCAAAAAATGTGACAAAAGGACGAAGGGTTTTCACTTCAAAAAGCAAAACAAGCAATCATGTAAAATAACTGGAAAGGGCAACATAGGCAAAAGGGACCAAATCCCATTTCATATGGTGCACTTTGTACAGTCCTCTATTGATATGAAAGGTATTACAAAATCATTGCTAAATAGAACTGTTCATGACATTTTGCAATAGAAAGCACAATGAACTTCCTTATTTCCCCCCCATACTTAAGAATATTATCTTTTTTTCCAGGCATGAGTCATCTGAAAGAAATAGTTAAAGTTTGGCCCCAAGTTTAAAATTACAATGCCTTTCTTGATGCTTTTAGCTTGAAGGTGCTGTCTAATACCTGAATTCTACTAAAACAACTCAGGACAATTTCACTGTGCAGCACATGAACTACACTGGCCTTGTGTTAATGTTTGAACTAATTTTAGGCAAGGTCTAGTGGCAACTGAAAGCACAAATAAGAGAAAGAATCTGACGCTGACCAGCCAACATGTCACACAAGGGCCTTTCCTGATTTCTTTGAGGCCCAATGAAAGATGACACTTGTGACATCAGCGAAGCTCAAATTTACATTTAGAACAGAAGTTTGCAAATGTGACATACTTCACAATTTAATGTCTCATTTATTTGCTCATTGCTTGTATTTTGTTGCTTCTCTTATAAATTCTTCTAAGAACATCAAATAAGTATTAGTGAGAAGTGTTTGAATTCTTTTCATTTTAGTCCGTATTTTCCTTTCACAACCCTCATATCCATCCTTTTTACAGTTCAGTTTGGTTTTTCTATTATTAGCTGAATACCTTTTTTCAAGGCTACATTTCCCATCATTTCTTCTTTGAGCTATTTCTTTCTTTCTCCTTAATGTTTTTTTCCCCTCCCTGATCCTTGCTACCAGTGAACACAGACAGCAAATCTTGTTTCCACCTTCCATATCTGTGTCTCCAAACTAACAGATTTAGTATCTTTCAAAACAAGGTACTTTGCGCTCTGTCAACAATGCTTTAAAAATTGCTCTTGTCCCCTGTATGATGATTTTTGTCACCGGTGGTTATATAACATTTGCATATACATGCACACATCATTGTTTGTTACCAAACACTCGGTACCATGTTGTGAACAGATTTCTCCATTAACCTCCTGTCAGAAAATAACATAACCTCTTTTCCTCACAAATGCAAACAGTTTCAGATCCTGTCTCTCCTTTTCCGTCACTGCTCGGGTGCTGTGCTTCGAAGATAAACTTTACCGAAGATATATAGAAAGGCGGCTGCTGCTCACAAGATTTACGCTGTTTGCGCTGACCGTTGTGTAACGGGAGCCACAGGCGTGCTGAGCGAAGCCGACTGAACAGCCGACCAACTGCCCATCCCTTCCTAATCCGATTTGTACCTCTGGTGTATTAAACACGGGAGATAAAAGGTGGAACTTTTGTCATGGACAAAGTGACCCCTGGTACATCCATGTCCCTCATGCCAGTGTGTGTTTTGAGGGTTTTTTTCTTCAGTGAAACCTACCAACTAACTGATCTGTCCAAAAACCTTCTGGGGAGGAAGGAAAGAGGGGCAAAGGACAACTGTGTGGTGGGGGAGGAAGCCTATACTTACACCAGATCAGACGAGACAGATGCCTGTGGTCAAAGAGCAGGGGAGAAGCGGCTGCAGAGGCAGAAGAAACTGCCCAGGAGCTCCTCTTAGACATTCGCTACTCCGCTCTTCTGGCTGCAGCCACCAGCCGGGCAGAGAAGGTAGTTTATGAAGCGGTGCAGCGAGGTGCCGTCTCTCCGCTGAGCAGCGGCTGCTGACTCCCAGACCCGAGCTGTAATCCAGTTTCTGTAGTAGCAGAATCTATGGGTACGGCTTTTTGGCTGGTGTGAAAGCCCATGACATCAGTTCTTTTACTTTGCTGGGCAGATTTCCAGAGTGCACTTAAGTGTACTCCTCCAAGAACAGCCAAAAACAATTCAGCCCCTTTTCTAGGAAAACCTTATTCTCCTCGGATTTTGAGCAAGGGGAACTTAGATTTAGATTTGTTAATTAGATAGAATTAATAGAATTACATTAAAATACAGTAGATATAATATTCAAAAAATTATCAAGCACTATCAGCATGGAAGAACTGCAGGCAGAACTCAAGATTGCAGGCATAAAGGACCATAAAGCTAAAACATGCCAGATGCATTTTCAACATTAAATCTTTTCATATTAATTTCATCTTGATCTGTATATGCATCAGATTTACTTTTTCCTACTGTAGTCATTATCAGGACTAACACAGGACTTACATGTGCATCAGAAATCCCTACTATACAGCTCAGCAAAAGGAATAATTATAGCTCTCCCTCTGTATTTAGAATGGATTTTAAAGGAATGCATGACAGTTACTTTAGCATTGACAAATGCTATTAAGACAACGACATGTATAGGAGATTAAAACTATGACAATGAAAGAAAGTAAGGAATAGGTATAAAATCTCAGTCGACAGAAGAGCAGAGTTGGGTGGTTGGCTCTTGGGACTGCACAGATTTGAGAGTGGTTACTTCCCCATTTTGAACATGTAAATCTGGCAATGCATTTCCTGAAATGAGGAATTTTGGTTACCCTCACTACCCCTTATTGATTAGGCTGGTACTTCTATGACAGAGTGTCACAAAGCCTGTCCCAGGCTTTTAAAACATAAAAAAAACATTAAAATTTATAAAAACATAAATGCAAATAACCAGTACACATTCAGTGATGGGAAGTTTGACGATATGTCTGGGAAAACTAGTTTGTATCTTCCGAAATACCTATGCATTACATCCTATAGGTAGTGAGGTTAAAGAGAAATAAATATTACTCCAAATCTCACTTAACTCAGTGGTTCAGGAGAGCTATCACAGAACTACATACAAAAATGATCTATAGTTCCTCTTCTGCTGGCTCAGTTGTGCAAGTGAGAAAATACGTTGCATAGAGAAGGGCACCTTATACTACTTCATGAACCAAGCCCTGACTGATTATTTTAAGTACACTTGTTTTAGTCAAATAAGCTCCACATCCTACACTGATTACATTGTAATTTCACTGTTGGTATCAATAGAGATGGTGACTTATGAGTGCGGTACTAAACTTATTCCACTGCAAATAATGACTGAGATTATTAATAAATCACAGCTCCATTTATACAAAGAAGGTTAATTCTTTATAAAGCACACTACTTAAACTACAATTAGTTTATTCATGCTCTGGCAGCAGCATATATTGTTCTTAGAAGTGCAGTAAGATCTTCACTCAAGATCTAAACTGTTGCAAACAACTCCCTTTACACCTCCAAGCTTGCACCACTGTTCGTTTGCAATGCACGGCTTGTCTTCCCGGATAATGATGCTAAGGTCTCATTTCTCTGAAAAAGACAGGCGCAAAAGAAAGAAGACAGAAGAGAGCATTGCAGAGTTACTCTATTCAAATATCTTGAATTTGTTGAAAGCATTGTTTTGCTAGAGGCACTCTCTAAAAGTTAATTCAGTTAATTTGAAGAACTAACATGAACAAATAGGTGCTGCTCACAGAAAAACAGTATGAAAAAAGATATAGTTCATTCATATGCTGCCTATGCAAATATCAATTTCTTATCACCTGCCAGTTTCAAAAAAATATGAGTTGCCTTGCACTTTTCCTGCTCCTTTACTATGCAAGAATCTGCACACCAAATCGGTTTGACTTCAATACCACACAGCTCTATCCTTGATCAGCAAGACTAACTAGAATAACTAAGCACTGCTTCCTTTACAAAGTGAGTACAAAGCAAAACGACCAAATCAAAACGGAAACCATTTATGAGTTTGCCTAAGCCTATAGAGACTGCACGAAGGACAAAGCGGTAGAAGTCTCTCGCCTTTCCATCTTATCCTTTTGCTAGAATATCTAAAACCAACTTCCATATTCCCATTTTGCCCAATTTAAAAAAAAAGAATGCTTAAACAGAGAGGCCTATGAAAGCGTTACATACAAGTACCTAAGTATTCATCCAAATACTTTATTTTTTATATTGTTCTCATTGGAATTTTATAAAAAGTAAGAAACATAATACCTCACAAATTTGATCATGTCAGTGGATAAAGTCAATACTAGCTAATAAAGGATAGTATTTTCAAACTAGTGGAGCCATTTTAGGTAGCTAAATTTGTTGTTTAAAAGCCCAATTGAAACAAAATCATGCACTGTAAAGGAGAATCACATGTTTAACAGCTTCCTACTGTATTACAGAATCTTCTAAAATCTCCCAGTTTAAGGCCTCATAACTTGTGTAATAACTTGCATGGTGAATTGACAATGCTGTGCTTAAAGGTCAACATGCATTTAGCATAAATGTTTAAAAAAACATTCTCTCAGAAGCACCACTCTCCATTACACAGTTACAGCTAATTTGGGTGTTGCATCGAAGTAGAGATTCAAACTAGTTTTTATATAAGAAAATTCTATCTGGAATGATGTGCACATATATTTCAGAACAAATGGTCTTGGATTTTACAAGTAAATTGATGAGTTTAAGTTAAAATTAATTAAAGATGGCTCTTTTAAGAAATACAGCAGTTACTTTTTCTTCAGAGGGCCAGAATCACTAAACAATACAGACTTTTCAAAATTCATGGATACCAAGCATTTTCAAATTACTGCCCATCTTATCCATTACTTTCGTAAAAAAATTTCATTTTGGGACATTAGCCAGGTGAAATGAAAATGGGGGTGGGGGTGTTTGCAGGGAAAAAAAAATTCTATAGGGAAAAGAGGTAGCAAAGGAAAATAGAACAGCAAGATGCTGTGGATATGTGAAGGGCAGGCTGAATGAAGAAACGTGGATTCATGTTTCTCATTTGTCTCTCTGCTTTTTAGCATTGCTCTGGCAATAAAGAAGAAGTAAAGGCAATTTAGCTGGCTGATATGCTTTGGTTCTTAGGATAATCCAGAGAAGAACAGGACAGACAGAACCTCAGTGGTTACTGAGGCAACCAGGTCAACCACTTTGGCTGCTCAGAATAACATTAGTTTACTATAGGTAAATTAACTTGATGAAGAAAAGAAAATTAATATTCCCTCTTAAATGCCACTTGTGAGTCTGCTTCAGGGATGCCATGCCCAGACTGGATTCCTGTTTACGAAAGACAGTGTCATACTGGAGCAAGCCCAGTGGAGGGCCACCAAGGCAGTCATGGGGCCAGCGCACAGGAGGGATGTGAGAGGTTGAGGGATATGGGCTTGTGGGGAAGAGAAGGGTCAGGGCACCATATTGCTGTCTATTATTCTCAAATGGGAGAGGCCAGAGAAGGTGGAGCCAGACTCTTCTCAGAGGTGTGTGGTGACAGGACAAGGGACAACAGGCAAAACTCTGAGCATGGCAGTTTTTCTCACCATGAGGGTGGGTGACACTGGCACAGGTACCCAGAGGAAGTTTGCCAACTCTGTTCTCAGAAGTGCTCAGAACTGCCCTGGACATGGCCCTGAGCAACCTGCTGCAACGGGTCCTGCTCTGAGCAGGAGGCAGGACTGGCTGGCCTTTGGACGTCCCAACCAAATTCTTCTGTGACTGTATAAAGATTCAGTTGAAGGAAAAATGAATTTATTTTCACTTATTGTTTCAAATTTGTTTGTGGGCTTTCTTTATGCAGACTCTACATATAATTTTTTTAACATGATAATATTATTGTATATTTAAAATTTCCTTCTCCTCTCCACCTTCTGGAAAATGCAAAAGTAAATAAAAAGTCCCCATTCACAGTGCACACGCCTCACAGTCTAGATCCCCACAAAAGAAATATACAGTGTCTTTGTGCATTTTTGGAGGGTAATGCCCATCTGTGGAAAACACATTCGTTTCGTAGTTTCAAATGTTGATAAGCATAATAATTAAAATGTACACTCACCCTGACTAGCACAAAGAATGCATTGCTCAAGCCAGATCTCTAGTCCAAATATTTTTATTCTGGCATCAAGACTGAATAATCAAAGAACCTTCATGAATCTGTATATTCACATAAATAATATACAAAATATTTTTTAATAAAGAAAAAAGTAAAAAAGAGCTAGATTTAAGGAGAAAATAATTTCCTGGTTTTTGTCAAAGCAAACGATCAGCTACCCTGAACAAGCCTCTTTAAAATTAAAAGGAGGCGAACTTAAAGTTCTGAGATCTTAAAACAAAGAAACAAACAAACAAGTTTGGTTCTTTCCTTATTTATGGAGAGAAGAATAACCTGGGGAAAAAAAATCAAATTTCTTTAAATTTCCATTAAAAAATTGATGACAAGTTCATCCATTATAATAAAATGCTTAAATTTAATCAAATCTACTTCCGGAAAAGAATTTTTTAACTACCAAACTTAATAATACCTAGAATGTAACACATTTGCATGTTGTTATATAGCATTATAGTTCATATATATTTTATAATTATATTTTAACACTGTTACGTGTTTACAATATTTTTTCTACTTACTGCTTGAACTGTTGATACAGGTCCTCCCCTCAGCCACTCAGAACTTTGCAGCATCCAGTTATTAAGGGGAGATAGCAGTAGTGCCACAACATCCATTGTGGATGTGCCCAAAGCAAGAGTCACAGACAGCAAGGTAGGCTGGAAGAAGGGAATTGTTATTTTGCCTCAATAGACAGCTTCTTCTCAATCTCTAATGTGTCATATTAGTCCATTAAGGAACCTCTCTTCTCAAATACAATCCACTGGAGGGAAAAACCAGGACATCAGTCAATGTCCTAGTGAGGAGATGGGCTTTAAATTAGTAAAATAAGGAAAAATTCCGCAAATTTCAGGACTACACTAAAGTAACTACATTCAAATATAGAAAGAATTAAAGCAACTTCTTCGGTTTGACAGCCAAGTCACATTTATTCTCAAAGAGCAGAAATCCTGTGTATGAGCATAGCCTGTGAGAGTGTTGGAATGTAATGAGGGATGGCTACACATTGGAAGGACGTTGGGTAGATCAATGTTTTAGTTTGGCAGAGCACTTTCGAAGTCCATCTCTTGACTGCTTTCAGTTATTGTGCTTTGTTTTGCATTGTGGGGTAGTTAAAAAACACAACTGGAGTCTTTTCTGATGCAACTCAAGTACACTAAATTTAGTGCTCTCCAGCTGCTACTGTGAATTCAGTCCACATAACAAGACTAGAGCTAATCCAAAATTAACTCATCAAAATTGGTATGAACATTGGGTCTTCAGTGACAGCTGCTTCTTTCTACACACAGATCCATTTATTTTTGCACTGATTACTGTACAGACACCTTTAAAGACTTGGAAACTACTGCAAATTTTTCCTTCCCTTTGTCTGCTTTAGAAGCTATGTATGGACCAAACTGCCTTTGTCCGAATATATCATCCTTGGGTCCTCACATGATGTTTCTTGCTGTAATAGGTGTTCCCCTCTTTCTACACAGATTTTTAAGCACCTACAATTTTTCTTATCTGAATGATCAACTTAAAATGCCACTTAAAGGAGATTTGTAACTATTCACT
>NW_010528399.1:34208-59675 GCF_000687285.1 Phaethon lepturus | reverse complement strand
AAGAGCGGTAATTCAGTAAAAGGCTCTGAACTTGGACTCTTTCCTGTTCCAGGCAGTAATTAGTCTTCAGAGAACAGAGAACATGCTTTTGTGAAGGAAGGAACAGAAAAAATTACTCCCAGTTTCTACGGTAGCTTCTTTACCATGGGTTTTCCGTAGTCTCACATGAATTGGTCTCATAATGGAATTTTGTAATACTTTTTCTGGTGCAACGCAGGCTAGACCCTCTGTGATGACGAGGTTGAAATTTTGTCAAAAGCAAACCCAGTGAACATTTCTACTATCCATACCCATAGAGTGGGGTGTGCCAAAAACACCCACACACCATTTGGTCACACACATTTACAGTAATTCTGCAAAACAACCTAGTACAGACCATATCTGAGTCTAAACTGCACCTCTATGGCTTGGTTTTAATATGTTTTTCTAGGAAAGCACTTAGGCAGATTCTCATGGCCAACTTACATTAATGAGCCTTAATTACATGCATAATATACAGGCTTTAATGCTTTTCCAAAGAAGTTTCCAGATCAAATGATGGCATTTTAGTCCCTTATTCTTTCCATAATGTTCAAAGTGCTCAACATGTATAATTTCCTTGTACTGTTCTTCAAATTTTGTAAGTTTTAGAGGCAGTTAACATTTAATTGTTATCTTTTATTAGTCCTGAGTATTTTGACGTGTTTTGACTGAAACACATAAGCTTATTTTTTATTTTCTCTTAAACTCATAAATATCTTCTTTTTTCAGGACTTCAGCAGAAATTGAATTGTAAAGTTATTAGAAAAGAAACCCACAAACATTTAATTAATCAGAAATATATAAACAAAATTACATTCTGAATTACAACAAAAGCCACGAAACTCAGACGAAACACCTACCTGGCTTTAGGATTTCATATCTTATTAGGGATATATCTTGATTATAGTCCTTTGCAAGACTATGAGGGCCTGCATGAAACACTTAAAAAAGTATCTACAGACTATAAGAGTAAGTTCAACCTAAGAACTTCATGACAACCCATATTTTGCAGTTGAAACCAATCCCTTCACATTGTTTTAGAAGAGATAATTCTTGATGACTGAAAAAAATAATATTCTGGCAAGAAAAAGAACAACTGATATATACCATACACTTAAAGTACTTCCTGTCAGTCGCTATATACACGTTTAGATAATGACCTTGGGTTGGGGGATTTTTCAGGTATCATTTGCTTTTTATATACATACATTTTCTTGCTAAACTGAAAGGAAGCTTTGTAATCTTCCATATAATACCTGTGCTTTTCCACCTCACAGTTAAGCAAGATATTAATTTCTTGAGTAAAGGGGATATTACAGCGGCTTGGCAGAGAGATGTCTCAGCAGCAGGCAAAAAACGAATACTTGCCTAAAAAAAGTGTCAAAATGTGGATGTGCCTCCAATAATTTAAAAAAATAGAAGGTGATAAGTTGAAAATGTCAGGTAATTGGCAGACAGATAGAAAGTTAAACTGTGTCCTCAGTGAAGAAAATTAACCAGCAGCTGCCAGCAGAGGCCCCAAGGTCATCTGAATGTCAGAACCAAGTAAGGGCCAATCATTCAGAAGGGGTTCGCTGCTGATATTTGCCCTCCCTGGTCATTTTCAGATCTCCCAGGAACTGCCCTGAACTACTGCCAACATGTGTTCATTTCTAAAAATTACACAGATTGTGATTTATTACCCATCACGCTACAAAAATCCATTGTGAATTAAATCAGCCCTTTGTTTAAATTGCTGCTCTGCAATACGTATCATATCATCATAAATGACATTGAAGTTATAATCTACAGTAGTCTGCTTCAGCCACTGATAAGGCTCCACCAAGGGACGATCAATACTTACTATTCATTTTTGAAATTATCTTCGCATTGATTCCTGAACAAGCGCCAGCAACACAGAGGCACAGTGGCTTTAATACAATAATTATATAAAGGTTTACAGGCTCATCCTCCCAGCCAATAAAAGCTGTCAGCTGGCAGGGACAGTTACAATCCCATAATCCATCAAAATGCTGTTCTCTGACCTATGGGCTTCTGGGCTTTCGGCAGATCTCGATAAACATGCTTATAGAGGAGAGAATAGCAACAAACACTAGCAAGCGAAAGCGTAAGATGCATATTACCGATTACAAAAAATTATCTCTTATAGCACATCACCCTTTTTATCAGAGCAACAGAGAGGTGCATTTTTATCGTAATTCACCAAAGAGTAAGAGACTGGATGCGTGCGTATGTTCTCACACAAATTCAGTCTGTTCTTTTCAGCAGGTTGACTTTGGATCAAATTATAAACCGTAATGAAGTAAGCTCATGGAGCTAGTATCAAATGTAGTTAATTTAGAGAGGAACAGCTAAGCACTGTATACACAGAAAAACAAGACTACTGAAAGTCTGAAAGTAAAATGCGGAGAGCCTAAGAATAAAAGGGAGCTACCGTCCAGGGCCAAATGAAAATCCAGATTAAGTGGACTGTGAATGACTCTCTAGCATTCAGCCAAGATGCCAAGCTATTTTTTTTTTTTGTATGTGTGAATTTGTATTTTCACACAGATGGAGCTAAACAAATCAGTTTATTTATTAGTTGAGCTATACAAGTTCAGACTTTGCATATCAATTGAAGCTGTATAAAAGAGGGCACCAGTTATTTTATAAGGAAAGTGTTTGGTGAAACTGTAAAGATTTACTCTAGCTACGTACTTTCCGATGATTCCAGAATAAAAATAAAGTAACATGGATTTGAGGCAGAAGGTTTAAGGAAAAGGAAGGTGGAGAAGAAAATTTAAGATATGGAACAAACAAACAAAGAAAAAAGAGCGAGCAAAGAACAGGAACTGGTACAATGCTGGAATACTTAATGATGTATAACGTCAACACTGCTTCTTGTATTCTTGTCTGCCACATCAGTCATAGTCCTCCTTTACTTCTCCCATTGTCCGCTTCACAGTATTATCATGCACACAAGAAGCACAGACCTGGCTGGGACTAGCAGGCACAATTTATGTTTCAAGTTCATCCTTTAAATGCCTTATTTGACTTACAAGAACACCGATTAACAGCTCTCTAATTTTTTTTTCGCCATCTGAAATTATGTTAAAAAAAGATAAGAAAGAATTCCTATGATACAATTCTAATGTTTGGTAAGGGGGAAAGAAAAATTAAATTTTCAAGTTTCACAGCATTGTGTAGAGTTTCTTTAAGAAAGAGGTGTAATCTCTAGAGAACTTCTCCTAGTTACTTCTGTAGTTTGGGAAGTTTTTGGTTTGTTTCCAACCAATACAGAAGACATCCCACAGTGGTATGATTTGACTTAACTCCAATGTTTCAGTGCAACAAGTGATATTTACCAGCTGAGAACCTCAGTTATGACTTGACTTTCAAAGCTATAAAGCACACATTAAATGTTTTTAATGGTAACAAAACAGAAGCATAAAGCTGATGCAAACTGAAGGTAAGTACAATCTAAGAAGGAATACAGTAGCATTTTAAATATCTTAATTCAGACCTTAATGTTTACATTAAATATTTGATAAAGAAAATTCTTTCTTAGAAAAGAAAGTTATCTCTTTCTTTCCTTTTTTTTTTTTTTTTTTTTGTTGTGGTTGGTTTGTTTGTTATCAGTGGTAAAAGAATTTTTTTTTTTCCCTACGTACAGAAATTATTGTTCCTTAGTGTGAAATACAATTTAAGTCATGACATTCCTCCTTTGAAGTACTACTTTCTTCTAATTGTTTCAAAGACTAATATATGTGTATGTTTAAATTGTACAAAAACACTTTCTCCACTGATAGTGGTAAAAGATGGAACAGCTGCCACCTATTAACATGCAACAGTAACCAAAGTAATGTTGTGCAATAAAAACAGATCTCTTCACAAAAAAAAAAGTGTGCAGTGGCCCTTGTGAGGTCAAGTGTGTTGCCCTGATTTTCTAACAACTTTCATATATGCAAACTTTGATGACCTATTGATAACTACTAATTTTCCTCTCTGTTCTTTTACAGATGCAAAGGAAAATAGCGTTTTCCTGTGTGATCTTGGAGAGTACATCGGCTTGTTCTTATAAGCACAAAGCATCTTGTATCTTTAAAAAAAAAAGTCCCCATACAGAATAACGACTCTAAAATACCAAACTAATTGTACCCGAATGACTACAGCAATATCTATAACCTTAACTGTCAACTTATGCTTGGGTCTTAAAGTTAATATGGGTTAAATCCTGCACAGGATTGCCTACACTTCCCAAATTACTCCCCCCCCCCAAATGTTTGTGGTGTCACATTAGTCACATACCTCAGATGACACCTGGATCACCCCATTCCTTTCAGGGGTTTTGCACAGGTAAGACTGATTAGCACTCTAATTGAGAATTAATAAACACTCCAGTTAATGACAGTTATAGAATTCCCATTGCCCCTTATTGATTGCAAAGGCTTTGCAGGTTAGCAGCAGACCGTAAAAGAGAAACCACCATACCTACATAAAAATATCCCCTTCCCGAGCCCCGCACATTTTGAAAAATAACATACAACGTATGAAGAAAATACAGAAAACTACCACTACACTAATATTAATTAATGCTAAGTCATATATAACTTTGTTCCCAGGCTTGGCCTTCCTCTCCTATCAACAACCTCTTCCCATTTCAGTAGCAACGCAACATGTATGCAGGAGTTAAAGACCTACATTAAATCAACACTCCATCTCCTTGCCAATGCAGGATTCTTCCCCACAGTGCATGTAGGCAATAACATGCCTAAAGAGGGACAAATTATAAAATCAACTCACCATAATTTGGGATATGTCATCCAGCTATGTGAAAAGACTGGAGTAATTTGCCAACATAAAGTTGGTCTCATACAGTGTACTGTCGACAGCTAGTATTGTAATGATAATGAAGCTATCTCTGTAGAACTGACACAGATGCACAAAGTGGTTTTTGAATCTGATATTAGCAACAGACACTCAAAACAAAACTGAAATATTCTTATACATTTAAAGGATTAATATAAATAGGTCTTTAGGAATACAAATGCTTGAAGCTTCAATTCCAGCAATGATGTCTTCAAATGAGACAGTAAAACTTTGCTTTTTGCTAAAGCTTCTTCAGACAAAAGGGGGTTGCATGAAATTTGAGAATCCAAAAGAAACTGGTTTGGATATTTTGAGTTTATAAAGTGACAGCACCATACTGATATTTTGAACTATTATATCTGAACATGGTGTAAAAAAATTAAACGTTTGTGAAAGAGAGAGAGATGTGAAGAACGGTCGGCTAAAAAAGTGAGTCAAGATAGATATATTGGAACAGACACATCTTTGGTTTAACGCCGGTCAGGGCTCTTAGAATATTTGTTATGTGACAAACGGGAGATTAATCGATAGCTTAACAGACCTTTCAAGTACCATTGACCTATATGAACAAACATAATAATATAAAAAATAATTTAGACTTATATTTGGCATACTAAATAGGATAACATCAGCTCATGCTTTAGAGTACTCTTTCTAAAATAGACGCACATAAAAAACTATTTTCTAATACATCATTAGTGGAGATAACGGATAAATTCATTGATGAATAAATAATCATAGTGCATTATTATTATTTTCAAGTCAGACATCCTATGTGGCTAGCATTCATATTGCCATATAAAGTGGTGAGTCTCTTCTGACATCATGATATTTCAATTATTGGTTTTAGGAAATTATATATCCTTAGAAAAAAAAAGACAGGACAGAAAATTATTTTGCCATTAACAGAGCCATCATAGCAGGTAGATGTGGAAGCTGAGAGTTCAGGAGAAAACAGAACCACCTAGAGACAGTTTTTTAGCACAGAGAAGAGGGAACTGTCAAAGACCTAGCATTAGCATTAAACCAACACACGAGGAAGAGGAAAAGGTAAAGATCTGCATAGGAGAAAGAATTATTCTGTCAGAGATAGAAGAACGATCAAGAAAAATAAATTAGGTCCTCTATAATGTAGATAAACAGGTGTGGCTTTTGCAAAGGGAATACACTGCCATCTGTTAAGTGAAAGCCATGTTTTAACGGTTTGCAGCAAGAGTTTAAGTAAAAGTAATTTAGTTAGTAGAGTAGTTAGTAGCAGAGTTTAATTTGCTTACAGAAGGACAAGAAGACAAAGTTGCATCATTAGAGGCAGATAATTACAAAAAAGGCAAGAAACAGGTGAGGTTAGAAATATGATTTTAAAAAGCTAACAAATACTGGCCTTGTGTTTTGTTTTTAATTGCCAATCAAGAAAGAAGAGAAGAATACTGCACTGAGAATGAGGTTTGATGAATTGTTGGAATATAAGAGCAGACCGCTCAAGAAATTAAAATATAACAATCATTCGGAAAAAGAAAATATATGTTTGGTTTTGCACCACTGATTTCATGAGGAAGGGAGAAAGACAACAGAAAAAACAAACAAAGGGTAGGGTATGGCTGGTGACTTCCAGTGTTAAGCTCCAGTTTTCAAACAAAACAGCAGTTGTGAGCTAGGAGGACCAAATGTGGAGATCTGTGGAGGAAAAAAAAATAAAAATAATCACTTTGGCAAGCATAATGGTAATTTTAGAGTGATCCAATGTTGAAGAGTGGCAAATACATTACAGAAACCAGTACTGAAGTTACAGTGCTGTACATGGGATCCCACTGTTCCATCTGAAGAATCACAGCTTGGTTGTGAAGGCATTGCCGAACTGGTCGGGCAAGAGATCATCCTGCTTGCCAGAGGGTATTCTTCTTGTTCAACCTGGATTTCCACCTCAAATTACTGTCATACATGGAATCAGTCATTATAAGTGGTACAGCTGTTTAGGATTCTGCAAAGCAGATTTAAAACCATGAAAACACAGTGTGCATCCAGGATCTTCAAGGAGTGACTACAAACTGGTACAATTCAGTAACGGAGAATAAAGAAAAAGCTGACCTTCATATATTAACAAGACCAGGAGATATGTGATCAGCAAGACAGTAATTAAAGCAAAACCCACATTTCTTTCACAGACTGCCCAAGGAGGCTTAATCCATACGGAGATATTTTGTTTTAGGAAGAAAATAACTAGTGGAAATACAGTTGGAGTAAGCAGAATAAGTTTTTGTGCATGTCCAGTGTAAATCTACACAGGATCCAGCCTATGCAGGTCCTAGAAGTGGAAACAAACTTGATGGAGGAATACTCCAAAGCATGGGAAGGAAGTGGTGAAGGGGTGAGAGCTGACAATGACTTTTTAAGGTAGATACTAAAAAAAAACAAACCCCACAGTCATCCAATCTCCTATTATTTTTTTATTATTTCCAGATGAATTATTTGTTGCATTCCTCCATATGCAGGACAAGAAGAGACTAGGATCTATGGATCAAGGCAGTAGTCTTTGAGATGCAGGATATTTTTCAGGATCAGAAATTATATTGCAAAGTACTATTGGCAGGATAGCAGAAGGTGAGCATGAAGATGGTTTGAAGTCCTGTTTAAGGATGTCTAACTGTGTCTTCATATATTTATTGTCTATTCAGTTACTAAATCCCATACTCTGTGCATGTGTAGTAATAGGCAAAAACATACACAGAAGGTCCTACTTAGGCAAGATATTAAGAAAAATACAATCCTTATCTCCAACAGCCATCTATTTCATGTATTTTTAAATCTTTAAGGGTATTATTCAGCTAGAACTCATGAAATATATGAATATGTACAACATAAAATTTAGGAAAAAAAATATTTAAGTATCACTGAATATTGGGCAGTTCCTGCAGTCGAGTCTGTTTTGTCCATGATGGCAACTAATGAGTGATCTCTCTGTCCTTATCTTGACCCATGAGCTTTTCCATCTTATTTTCTTCTCCCATCCTGTTGAGGGGGGAGAGTGGGAGAGCAGCTAGGTGGACAACTGAGAACTCCAGAGCTGGATGCAGGACTCCAGGTGGGGTTTCACCAGAGCAAGAGCAGAGGGGCAGAATCACCTTCCTCGACCTGCTGGCCACGCTGCTTTTGATGCAGCCCAGGGTATGGTTGGCCTTCTGGGCTGCGAGCACACACTGCCGGCTCCTGTCCAACTTTTCATCCACCAGTAGCCCCAAGTCCTTCTCGGCACGGTTGCTCTCAATTCCTTCATCTCCCAGCTTGTCTTGATACCAGGGGTTGCCCCAACCCAGGTGCAGGACTTGCACTTGGCCTTGTTGAACTTCATGAGGTCCACATGGGCCCATTCCTCGAGCCTGTCCAGGTCCCTCTGGATGTTATCCTGTCCCTCAGGTGTGTCAACTGCACCACTCAGCTTGGTGTCATCTGCAAACTTGTTGAGGGTGCACTCAATCCCACTGTCTATGTCACTGATAAATATACTAAACTGTACTGGTTCCAATACGGACCCCTCAGGAATACCACTTGTCACTGATCTCCATCTGGATATTGAGCCGTTGACCACTACCCTCTGGATGCGACCATCCAACCAATTCCTCATCTACCAAACAGTCCACCCATCAAATCCATATCTCTCCAATTTTATGCATTTGAGAAACAAAACCACTACTCTTTTGCACTAAAGCATACAGAATGGGATACCTACAGTCAACAAAACACTTATGTGAACTCCAAATGACTTGCTCTAAAGCAAGACTGCTTTAGAGGTATGCAATGTGATGTTGCCTAAATCTAATGAAAATACCACACCAGATCAAACACTAAAATGCTAAGCTAATACTTTACATGTAGCAGAATTATATTCAATTCTATCTGTTGATAAAGGACACATTATTTCAGCATCTAGTGTTCCTATAAATAGGATGTGGCATCAGGAGTACACTTATTTCAAATTATTAATCACTATAGTAATTGCATGGCTGCTAAAAGAGGAATAAACTACATAAATTTGCTGAGTACTTCATAACTTAACAGTTTCCTTTTCCTACTGTTACCTGAACTGAAATTCATTCTCTTCAGCATCCAAAGAGCTATCACTTTTTTGTCGTTAAAGACTAATTTAAACAAAAAAATGTTTAAAAAGAAGGTAATATTACAGAGAACAGTTTAGTAACACCCACGCCTTCTGACCAACATGATATAAATAGTGGGTAGTTGCCACAAAGGTGTATGCTGGTTTACATACAGCCAATATTAAAAGGAACCTAGTTGCACCTTCTCCTGCTGTAACATGCTTTACAAGATTGAACATATTTGAAAAGAACCAGGGCTTTGTGGATAGGATGTTTGGCTATGAAGTAGTAGTGAAATGATAATGTAAAGTCCCTGTTGTTTGCTCTTGCCAGTATCACCAATGTGAATATTTTCCTCATTTCTCTACTTTTTTCACAGCCAATTCTAGGGTAGCACATTCCTTTCCACTTTTTTTATCCTGTTTTAGGTTGACCTTTCTTTACTATCCATAACAAAAGCAATACATCACTTGCAGAGTGCTATCCAAGAAGCCGATTATGGAAAATTTGAAATAGAACTGTATCCACTCCTTCCGTTATGGTATTTATAGAATCTTTAGAGGACAAAAGTTCATTCTACAGAGCTAATATCTTAAAACACATATTTTAAAGATTTTTCCTAAACAATTGAAAGAATGTATTGTTCATGATGGGAGCAATCAGAGGACATCATTGACATGTGGAACTGAAAAAAAAAAAACCCAAAAACAGTGAATAAAGAGTTACAGAAACTACAGAGTGCACTTTCTTGTACAGGTGCTTTGCCCTTTGCAAGATTCAATAGTATTCTGTACAGCACCAGTGTAATATCAACCATCCTTCACATTCATGGAAAAACCTCTACAATCTTGATATGTCCATTTAGACCACTTGGAAGATGCTAACCGAAAATAAAGGTTGTTCACATTACTAAGGGATGAAAATTTGTGGAACAATTATTGTAGATAGATAAACTGAAAATGACTAATAAGTAATGGTTATTTTCTATAACAGCTATATTTATATAGGACTTTATTTTCCTAATTAGGATGTGAGGCAACATAAAAAGAAATTATTTGGACAGGACTTTAGCAGTTATAGTAGCACACATGAGGAGAAACACATCAATTGCAAGTCTTTGGATTACAGATTTCAGACAATAGAGGGCTTCCTCCCAGAAACTGCATTGTTGAATACACATGGACATCTCTTATTTGTTGTCTCAACCATGTCGAAGAGTCTCAGTGTATGCTTAGAGATCATTATAACATTAGATAATATCTCATATAAATGTTAAACGACAGTCACATACGCACTTATATGAAATACTAAATATATTCTAGAAACTTTCTCTTGTATTTTTATTTAATTGCTTTCGACTTATAACAATAGAAAAGTACTGGGCTGTGGAAGAACAGCACTTGCCCGAACAACAGACGATGTATCTATTATCTCACTTCCATGAAGGTCATCGACCTATGACAGTTGGAGTAGCAGAAACATTAGAAATCATGTGCAATTTAATCTTTACACAAATAAAGGAAAAGTATCACAATGCCTGAATAATGAAGAGTCTCTCAGAGAAAGAGAAAAGTCTGTCCCTGAGGATATTCTTCATTTTCTTTCCTGAACTGTTCCAATGCGCTCACACTATGAGATTCACTCACTGTGCTGACACACGTATTAATAGTATTTTGGCTGGAAGAGTGTAGATGTTCTAAAGTGATTGCAAAGTGCAGCTGTGACTCAGTTCTCCTTTCATTCATTCATTACTTCTCCATGTCAATTCTGGGAGACTATTGTTCACCAGGAAACTGTCATCAGGATTGAAATTAACTGTTTTTTCTCCTACTTCAGGCAAGAGTGTTTTTATGTTCCCTTCTTTGCAGAACATGCTAACTTGCCTTTTATAGGGTTGGTGATGAAAATATTATATCAGTTCCATTTGAAAATAAACAAACATCAGGAAAATATGGAGAAGTGTACACAACAAAAGAGGATAACCTATAAAAGCATTTTCATGTTATCAGTCTATATTCCTCTTCTGATAATTTAGAAAACAAACAAGGAAAAATAACGCACTTCCTATTGTAATTCCCAATAAGATAATAGCTAATGATGGATGACAACACAAGCTTATTTTCTGTTCACTGAAAATGGAACTTCTATATCTTCAAGAAAGGAAAGGGGGAAAAAATAAGTGTCAGAAGAGGTCAGCTGTTTCATCTTGTTATTATTTAACTGAAAATAAAGGGTATAAAAATTAATTTTAACCAAAAAAAAATGCTGCTGTTGACAAGCTGCAAACGACCTGAATTCTCCATTAGTCTATCTTTAACAATGTTATTAAATTAAGACTATGAAGGTTTATTTTGTTTGTTTTTTGTTTGTTTTTTTGTGGGGTTTTTTTTTTGTTTTGTTTTTTGTTTTTTTGGGTTTTTGTTTTTTGGGGGTTTTTTTTTTGTTTTTTTTGTTTTTTTTAAACCAGGCTGCAGTTTCTGGAATACTGTGGGACAGACCAACTTCCTCTCAGAATCAGTATTTTATTTTCACTGCAGCTTTCTATCTCTGTATACAACTTCACTCACCTTCAGCTCCAAAAAAGAAGCCAAAATATCTTTATATATTAGAAGACTTCTTTAGTGTCATTCTCAAAAGGAATTACAATATTATGGAGCTCTGATTAATTATACAGCTGCTGTCCTTTCGAAGTAGAGAAAGGTTTCAAAATTTTGTTTGTACTTAAAATGGTGACAAGAACTCAAAATTTGGGGATTGTTTAAACTAGTGAAGTCAAAAGGTATCATGGAGGCTTTTATATTTAAACTAAACATAAAAATAAATAAATAAATAAATGAAATTTCAACAGAACCAAAGTAAACAGTACAATTTTCTATTGACAGCTGAGTCAGAATTTTCCAATGGAATATTATTTCAGAAAAAACATAAGCCTAACAGAAATTCTTAAATATATTTAAGAAAATTACTATTTTTCAAAGTATTAATAGAAAAAAATACATCTCATTCCATGACAAATTAGACTTTCACATTGGAGACAATTAAGGGTGACCTTTCGCTAGCACAAGTTCTTCCATTCTTGTTCTACAACCTGAAAGGCTTGAAGAACCACCACCATTTTATTAATCTAAATTAAAGTATATTGCTTTTCCACTTGGAGAAGGAGATGGAGAATTCATTCTCTTTTATTCTCATCACAGTTTTGATATGAAGAGGGGAAAAGAGGAAAAGTGACAATTCATTAATAAATGACAGCGGGTGTTTAGAAAGGTTCTAAGTTTTGCCTGAAGTATTCCTTCAAGGTGCCTTTCAGTGAAAGTACCCCCTCACTACCTGAAATAGCTACACCCTTTAGTACAGTTTTCTGTCTCCATCAGCATATTGGGCCAGGGAATTATTATATCTAATGTACATGTCTGGCTAATTGTAATGATACAAATAGAGAACAGCATTTAAAAAAAAAAGCTTCATTTATTATTCCAAGATAATAAAACTTAAAATGCTTCATTTTTTTCCAGATAAAATATTGTGCATGAAATTATGGTTGCCACGGTAATAGGTACAGGGAAGGCTGAAAGACAGAGCTCGGAGGATTCATTCTCCTGGCCAAAGGATCCCATGGACATTCAGCTATAACACGTGGAGCCCATGGACATGTTCATATTCTGCTCGAGTAGGTGGACACAGCAGCAGACATGCCTTGCCCTTCCTGCTTGCCCTGCCAACAGGAGGCAACACCACAGAAGGAACTTTTCTTAAATCTATACTCTGCAGACAAGGCAGTGCCACTAATCAGGACACACGGACAATGCTTTTAAAAACCTTCACCCTCCAAGTTCCAATTACATCTCAAGCCCTGGAATTTCTGGGGGAAGAGACAAAATGTTTGTATTAACTACACAATCAATTTCATTTTCACACACAACATGTTTACTCTTCTCTAAAGAAGGAGTACTACTGTTTTTTCTAGTTCCAACAATATATTTGTATAGCCAAACATCCTAATCTCTTTAGCTTTCCTCAGGTAAAAAGGAAATATAGATACGATGTATATGTGTATACATCAGTTTTCCCAGCAACTCTACTGCAAGGAACATAACTTGATCATGTAAACTAAAACAGAAGAAAAAACTAACATCAACTCAAGTAGGCATAGTCCAAAAACTTAAAGATCTAAGCATAAAAAATTCAATTTGTTAATAGGATTTCTTCTATTTTAATCCTTTGCTATTCTGAAGGTAGTACAACGAAGAAGTAATCTTCATAGAACATTATTTTGCATTCCTAGAGAAAATGTTTCTGGTTTTGTTTCCTGTAAGAAAAAAAGTATTATGGATAATGGCAGAATGTAAAGAATACTATGACTCAGGCAGCAATACCGTAGACAGTGATGTGCTTGCCATTCTTAATAGAAATATCAAGAACATAACAGTCAAGCATGCTCTAAATCTATAACTATGCATGTTACCTCATTGCATTTGCTGCATGACCTTGTCTTTCTTTGACACATCTAAACACCCAAATCGATGATGACAGACGTCAGGCCCTTGTAGATTCTCCTGGGATCACACATTTTATGTAATATTTTTGATTACCTAATTACAACTTAATACTTTATATATTTTTTTAATTATTTAAGGATACTGAACTTTCTATTTTTCCGTTTTCATATTTTTGTCACCTGTCGTGCATGTTGTATATCTGTTTATTTACCAGCCAACCGCAAATTTTACAGTCAGAAAAAGGACATCATAAATTTTCATATATATACTTCTGATCGCCTCTGCATCAAAGTTTGTACAAGGAGGAGATTTTTATTTTAATTTTTAAAAAATTTTCCCCAAGACTCAGTTTCTCTGTGACAATTCACTCATTTATACAAAGCGAGACAGTTATTTGCAGTTCAGATGTAGAAAGGGATAATAGTCTGCTGCTGCTTTCGACTGCCAGTACGGTCATCCAAATGAATTACCTAAATTACATAAAAGGAAGAAAACAGTTTTCATTCAAACTCAACTTTTCAAAGACTGTTTTCCTGTTTTTTCAGCCATTTTTATGACTTGTTTTCTAAACCTTACAGATATTTGTTATTTATTTACTGCTCAATATGAAGACTCCTTTAGAACATAGTAGGCAGAAATCAAGTATACTAACTAGTACTAAATGCAGATGCTTACGCTAACAGGTAGGAACAGACACAAATGGAAAAGCTGAAGCCAAAAAAATTTTTTGTTGGTTTTGATTTTTTCAATTGCGACACACCATTTCATTCCTTTTATTTCTCAACACACAAATTTAGTGTTATATACCTGAGGCAAAGGACAACATACCATGTAGCTAATTGTCACCACATTAATTATTCATGAAACAAAATAATTTAATTAAAAATTTGCAAGTTTATAAATTGCACAATTGCAAATTTAGAAAAGGTGTAAGGAATCTTTCCGGCTACTGAATGCTCTAGAAGGCCTGTATTTTTTGTAATCTTTTCCTCTCCTATGGAACTCATACATGCAAGCTATTGTATTTTAAACCATTTTCAGAAAAAGAAAAAAATTCCCATGCAGTTAAGAGCTCGAAACACAGCATTAGTACGTGATTTACGTGTATAAACTAAGGATTACAGACTTAAGTATCTTATGATATTCTACCTACATAACAAGGAAGAAAAGTTACACAGCTGATAAGGGTATTGAAGCAGGAAACCTGGAGAGAAATTAAAGCCATGAAGTCAATAGCAAAGCTTCTAGAGGTTTAAGAGGGTCCAAAAGCTTGTCTCAGAATATGTTGCTGGTTTCCTACTGTCCTAAGCTTATGTTTTCCCATCTCAAAGCAAGGATTTAGAATGGCCTGGAAATGAGAGAATCTTGATACCGAAACACTCATTTCACATGCTTGAGTTCAGCATAATCAGAGAAGTGGCAGATGCTAAATTGAATAGCCTGGATTTAGGGTGCTCCTAGTATAGAGAAAACCTATTCCATGTCCCCAAAACACATGGGAAACCCACAGAAAATTTATACAGCACTTTGTACAAAATGGACAATTTTAATTCCTGAGCCTGCAAATTGTGCCTAGTTTAATGCTTATGAATATTCTCGTTTAAGTCAATTGGATTATTTACATGCATTAAATTAAGCACATATATAACTGGTTTTCAGATAAAGGTCTTAATTACTTTTAAGGTATTGAACCATTTTTCTTCAGACTTGACTCAATGAGAGCTATAGATCAAGTCTAGCTAGAAGTTATAGTGTTATCTGGGTTTAGTTATCCACCAAAAATGTTTCTGACTAGGATATAAAATGAAAATATTTTCACATTCCCTTATGATTCGAAAAAGTGTTTTCAAATAATCATTTTACATATATTTGTCAAGTAATAACTGTTTGGATAAAACTGTCTTTTATACAAAATAAGAAACGGGTTTCAGAAATTTATATCTCCAAGGTAGAAGTCACTCATTCCTTGTTTATTCCCTCATGATGCATAACTAAATAGGACATTGTTATTTTTTAAGTAATATCCTCTTTGCATCTGAGGAAGGAGTAGAGAAGTTTAAGACAGATAACCAGAAAAAGTCACTGTTCAGATATTGATAACTGGAGGAATGACAACAGAAGAAATGAGTACAGTAAAAATTTAAGAAAATGTTGGTATTCCTAATGTAAATATAACAAAATAATAGGAAAAAGAAGTCCCTTTGAGATGCTCTCTGTACTCTCTATGCATTATATAAGTAAGACAATGAATAAAAGCAACATTCTCCTACTGTTTGCATTGATCTCATAAAAAATTGAACATTTCCACTATTAAAATTAAGCACCACAGCAGCATGAAAACATGAAGGTAGGAAGTATTCAACCCTATTAATTCTGACATGACTTTGGTCAGCTCCCTCATGGGACTGAAAACGGCAAATGATTTTTTTCTGCACATCTCTCTCTCACTCTCTGCTGGGAGCTGAATCAGTGGCTTAAACCCACGTGAGCACTCCGATTTGGACAAAGCAGGCACTTGTTTCCTATTTTATTAAAAGGGCTGATGTGATCCTGTTGCATATAACAAGATACACCGTAGGTGCAGCCCCCAAGTACTTCTGAGTGTCATCACACCCATTCTGTTCTTCCTATTTTATTTAATTTTGTGCCTGTTTTCTGTTGAAGTGCCTTGAACATAGCTGTTTCAGTTCAGCTGGTTTTCAGAACTCTAGCAACTTTTACACCTACTTCCACCATTTATTTCTACAACACAGAAGACAGAGGTTGATAAATAAAAGGCAAGCACTATATTTGAGGAAAAGAGAATTAGACTACTAGCTGGTTACTTTTCAAAGGCTATAAATATTCTCATAATTCCTAAAATATAAAGCACTGTACCTCTGTATTTTCCTCACTAGTGCTGACAGCACACATCAGGTTCCGGACTCCTAATGTGTTACAGTGAGTAAGGGTTCTGGTACCATTCAACTTTACCATCAGTGCAGTACTGGGCATAGGGCTCAGCTATAAACTTTACCTGGTGAGATGTGTTAAAAATCCTGTATCAGATAACTTAGTTACATTCATCACGATGCATAAATTAAAACGAAACTGTGAAAGAAAATCTAACAAATTAAAGGCATACAAACCTCAATGGAACCCTAAGAAAAATCAACTGGCAGAATAGACCTTCCTAACAGTGCTCTAACTATATTACACAGCATATAATTCCATTACAACATTTTCTGTGTTTTATGAGCATGAATAAACAGACTCAGAAATTAGCAGAGGTAGTAATTAATTAAATCATATCCATTTACTTCTGAAGTGCTCGTTGTACATACGAGAAGAAGAACCCTGTCTGATTAATAAAATCCTTTTGATTTTGCTGGGATCAGGTTATTTCCCATTTGGTTTCTGTTACCTAAATCCAGATCTAGGCATAAGTGGCAGCTCTTTTTCCTCCCTTTACTTAACATGTGTTTTCCAAGTCTGTTCTGAGACTGCAGGCAAAATCTGGCCTTGTCTTCAAAATCAGAAAGGATACCCTCATCATAGGTGTATTTTCCACGTGTTCCACTTAAACCCTAATTAATAACTGGAGAAAAAATGGCAGCCCTTAACTTTTGAGGAAAGGCTTGAGAGAAAACATGGAACAAGCCTGCTCGGTGTCCATCTGCATGTCAGTTTGTTTATGGGTAAAGAGAAGAACAGTAACCTAATTCTTTCCAAAGCTTTTAAGTGCTAAACTAATCACTTAAAGTTTAAATAATAAAATATAATGCAATAGCCCATGAGCTGACCTATTTTGGCTCCAGGCATGCAGAGATATTAGGGATTTTGTTAGAGTTAGCTGAGATATAATGACTATACTTTATAGCAAAGAAAGATTTAACCCAACATGCCTTTCATGATCTTAGCTAGACTTTCAGGTCTTATGTTAAGAAAAACACTAATCAGAAAATATAAGAAACTAATACTTTAATTCCTTTTCCACCAACCCTATGGACACATGTCCCTTGGCTCATTAAATACATTTAAATCTGCTTCATTCACATACATATACATTTTGCAAGTTAAGGTGTAACATGATCTTACCCTTGAAACCTTAGATCTATTTATACTTGCAAAATTGATGTGGGATCAAGTTGATTGGTCACGTTGAACATATTTAAGAAGCTGGTATAAATAGCACAAGGACGCTCATTTACCTGCCTCTACTTTGTGCTTTGAAGAGCTGTGTTACAGTCTTAATTACAATCGCTCATTTCCTCCAGGGCTCTCTGCTTTTGACAAGAGTCTGAGAGGACAAAATTTTTCTGCAATTTAAAGTACAACAAATGCAGCAAACTATCTTTTAAAACTTTATTGAGCTATATTGGCCATCCTGATACTCTTCACCAGTGGAAGCGATATGTTGAGGGAAACAGCTGACTGGACAGCGGGTACTTACAATAGCGCACATGGATGAGCCTGTTCTTACATTACCTCAACAAAATTCAGAAAAATTCCCAAAGCTGTTATATAATCTGCATTAGGTCTTAAGTATAATGACACACAAAAAAAAAACATGTCCCAAGATAGAAAAGCACATACTTCATATATTTGACAGGTAAGGTCATTTAACCATTGTTGTGAACTGTAAAAAGAATATATACATTAAAAACCTTGTTTTCCAAATATGCTAGTTCACAAACACACGCAATACATCAAAGTTTTCTGAGTCTGGACTGCCTACATATGCTGTTTCTTATTGAATCACAGTGGGCAAGAATTTTGTTCTTAATTCTGTTGTAAAAAAAAGCTGAATTATAACATTTCTCCTGACTTCAGAGGAAGTTTACAGAGTTTGTAGGGAGTTCAGTTAGAATTCTGTCATTCTCCAGACAGAGATATTATTGAAAGGAACAAACAGAGCAGAGAATTTCAACCTCAACATTTCTCCCACAAACAGGAAAAGAGGGTCTTGACATAATACTCTGAATTTCTCTGGAAGATGGATCAGGTTTCATGCTGGATACCGCACTGTCCAAGAGTGTGTGCTCACAGACAGCTTGATAAGCCTGTGGTACACTGAACTCTGACTATATTCTTCCCTAAGAAACCCACATTTTCCAGTAAAAATCCTGAGGACGCTTGGGATTAGCAGCAGGGGCACGCTGTCTGTGATATGCTACCTTCAACCACATTCATGCTGTAGCAAGATTCCCTTCTGGTTTTTGCTACACTTCAGGAGCAGACTTCACCTGAAACATCAATTCAGAGTTTTACGTTTTCATTTTCTTCTCATATAATACTTTTTAAAATAACAATGCATTCAATTAGTCAAAGGTGTTTGGGCAACTAAAGGCACAAAACCAACCAACAAACAAAAAAATACCCACCACCAAGTACAGCATTAAGTTTCCGTGCCCTGTGGTCACTTGCAAATTGAAGAGTAATCTCTTATCAACTGCTCTTACATTTCCCCTAAACACATGTGAATGTGCTATGGAACACATGGCAAATCACTAAGTCTCTTTATGGTTCAGATATAGAGGTATCACAATAACAACAAAACTTTCTATCCCTGAAATAATGTACTGTAAAACAGAGAGGAGGCTTAAATATGTCTGGATAAAAAAAAAAAAAAGTAATATGCCAGGCTTAAAGTACGATAATGTATACTACTTATCAGGCAGCTAAAGAGGGTTTATAGAGAAGAATGATGGATGTAATTTTCTTTTTGAAAAAAAGTTATAAGCGAAAGAACTGAATTTAATCTAATATCACTACTAAAGCCTGCCATAATCTTATGGAGCATTTGGACAGTACCTAGGACCAAAGAGATGATCCTGAATTAGCATAGTATACAAATCAGCTTTTGAATTTTTATCAGATTATCTGCATTACTAGCTAACGCTGATGCATTCTGCAACCTGCAGTAAACACTTCTAAGCATCATATTTCCAAAGTGTAAAGTATCTTCAAAACAGATCTTAATTGTTTTAGTAAGATAAAGTATGCTACTTTTGCATGAATAATATTATCAGAATCCCATTAAATCTCTTCATTTATTATCTCTAATGCTACTTAAAAGAGAAGTTAATAGAGTAATTCATTCTCATACTATGACCTTGGTCACTAGTACATGATGTTTCATATTCATTATGCTGAGCTAAGTGAGGGCTCTGTTATAATACCACTTAATTTATATTCTGAATAATGCTCTGGGGAAAAGTTGCTCTTGTGCATTAGGGTTCTATCTGAATCACAATATTTGAAGACAGGCGGAGAGAGCAAATAGCAAACAAGTTGTTTAATAGTTAACATAAACTATTGTTACAGACTCTGAATATGAGACCTTGGGAATTAAAAGTTAAAGAGCACAGTAGTTTCCCTAGAAATATTCAGCTTATCTTTAAAAAAAAAAAAAAAACCTAATGTTGCACAGTCAATCTGTATTTTTGTTATATTAGTAAATTCTTCTAAAGAGTACTATTTAGCATGCTACAGTTGTGAAACAGATACAACTTCCTCCACTCAACATATTTTTTCCCCCCATAATTTTAAAAATTATCAAATAACTGATTTTTTTTTATTTTGGGTTTCTCTTCAGGGAAACGTCCGATACAGTTATCTAATCAATGAGACTTTAAAAAAAGCCTGTTTCCTAGTTTCCTGCTGCAAAAATGTAATTTATTTTCTTTCTACTTCCATGATTAGTATAGAATGAACTAAAAGTGTAAAAAGAAAATTTTTACCATTCTAGAATGCAAAAAGCCCAGTTTCCTATATGAATCATCAGACTTTTCACAAAACCTTTAATACTGGTAATCTTTAATATTACAGAATCCCCAGACTAGTTGACGTATTGAAGTATAAATGTTACAATGAAAGCATCCTAATAAAGTTACACATTTATTGTCACACAACAGCTTTGAGAAGTGGATCTGTCTCTCCAGTTAAGAAAATTAAAAAAAAAAAAAAAAAAAAAAATCTCTGCTACAAGCCTGGACACTCAACTTGGGACATGGAAGCTAAACTGATGTATTACCTTTTTCATTCATATTCTAATATTAATAGAGGAGTTGCAAGCCATGCTACTTAATAAGCATTGTTTTCTTCAACGGCTCAGCATGTGAATGCAATAATTGATTCATTCTAGTTGGAGCAAGGCAAATGAATTCAATGTTATTTTTAAGAAAAGAGAGAATCCAGCTCTACTCCCCATGATGATTTTACATAAAGTCATATTAATAAGTCTTATTTCTACCAACATGAGATGTAGATAAGTTTCCTGCTGAACACAAAACAAATCCAAGAAAATAAAAGTTGGAACTCATTAAAGCTGTTTTTCAAATTAGAATCGTACTTCTCACATCTCTCCTAGCCTTTTCACAGCCGTAGATGCATCTCCATCTTTTACCCACGCAAAGTAAATGCAGCTTTTCTGTACCAGGTTAACAAGGCAGGAGTTTTCAGTTAACATCAATACTAGGAAATTTATATTCTCTTCACCCTCACACCCACTGTAAAACAAAATGGCACAGAAATACTCGCCACTACTTAACAGCCTCTACATTCAATGCTTTCCAAAGGCCATGGTGGGTAAAAACACGCAACACATGAAGTCTGTGCAGATCTGGGCCTTGATTGTCTAACTCGGGAATGCTGAGTAATTTGTGATGGTTTTGAGATGCCTCTGGCTCAGGTCTCCTACCAGCTGTCTTACCCCACCCTACAGATGATGGTCCTCAGCACTGTAGTTGTGCAACGTGTCAAATCCTTCAACCCACAGTCTTGCAGACACCTTAAGGCTACCTTAACCTACCAGTGAAGTTTGGTCCATGCCAGTATGCCAAATCACGGACAGCTGTAGCTAAAGGCACAGACCTGATGTATCTGCCACAAATGCTATAGAGGCAGGCATATCTAGACAGACCTAAAAACTAGACTTTTAAGTCACAGTTTTGTTTCCAAGAGATCATCCTGTAACAGCAGACAGGATGTGTCCCGCTACGATACGCTCGGAGATGGTGGGCACAATCAGCAGAGCAGAGAATCATACGTTTCTACCTATTACTGTGTACATACATCAGCCTGAGTGGTGTCTCATATCTCAATTTAGCACGTTATGGTAGCTGTATGAATAGCACTAGAAACTGCATTGGAAGTATAATGAATGATTTAGGCAGTTCTGAAGTAGAAGGTAACAGAATGTGTAGGATCTGTATGTCTCTGACTGATACATTATGATATATTACAATGTTGCTGACATGTCAAAAGATGTGATTTAGTAGTCACTGGTTATTTCAATTTACTCTTTTTGTGTTTTTAATTAGTAAATGAGTCCCTCATGGTCAAATGATTAATTACACAATAATTCACTGCAGTACCTTCTTTTCCTGTTTGAGTGGAGCATGCAGTATATAGAGAAACCATTTGGAATATAGACTGACATTATAAATTATAGCAATGTGTTCACACCGCTTTAGTTAAGGTTGTGTCAGCACTCCCATTAAGAACTCCTGTTTTCTAGTTAGTTAAAATTAGGCAGAGAAAGTTCATTCTAGCCTGTATGTTGGCATGCAGGAACTCAAACGGGGAATAAACTCATCGCATACATAAACCTATAGATGTGTGTAGATAAGGAGAGCGTGAGAGGAAGTGAGGGAAGCAGGCTGTGTAGAGGTTGTTATGGGATAGAAGGGAGAGGGCAGGAAGCAAAGAAACAAAAAACAGCTGCTGTTTGTTGTATGTGATCATAAGTAATAATGGTACCTCTTAATTTTCATTTCTTCTCATCAAGAGATCCCAAAAGGTAATTGTAAATTACATCAGTACACCTGACAGAGGTATGAAACACCTTGTATAATGCTACTCAAACCCATGGAGTGAGGAACAAAGCCCAGTTTTCATTCTAAGTCCTGGCCACAGTCCTTCCTAAGGTACTGCACAAAAATTACATTTTCCTTAAGGTAGATAGAAGACTCATTTTGAGAAACTTTGTATATAGATTGTGGTCTTCCAGTGGCTTGTGATGGGACTTTAGGTTATGACTATGGCAAGCAGAAAGTAGCAAAATCACTTTGCACTCCAAACTGGCTAAGTATGAAGTACCTCAAGGCTGGAAACCACACAGCTGCAGTGGTGTGGTTCTTGCAGTCATCTTTTACTTGAAGGTAGTTTAAGCTAATCTATTTTACTTTCAGTTGACAAAGATTAGCAGGTCACATGTACTCTCATGGCACTGCTATTCCTCAGCTGAGGATGTGACAGTTCCTAAACAGCTCCCACTTGAATGAAGTTTGTTTGATGGATCAAGATATGTGAGCACTTGTTAATGTTTGTCAAGCAAAATAATCCAGTCTATCACAAACGCTTTAATTTGGTGGAAAAAATAAACTGATTTCATATCAAGAAATACAGCAAGTGCTAAACTTAGATTCTCTGCAGGGAGCTAAGGTGACAATAACAAGTATTCAGGGTTCATAACCTTCCTACATCTGCATGTTTAACTTTAAGGACTATTGAATAGCCCTAACATTCACTCAGTTACGTGCATATGTAAGACAATGCTAAAGAAAATATATGTTCACAGTCTTGCCAAATGGTAGCAATTGATCAGAATTACAGGGCTGGACAGTTTAGATTAGACAAATTAGATTTATTGAATAGGACTGTCCTAGCAGTAGTACAATACATGACACTAATAACTGAAAGATCACATCGTTCATTGGACAAAGTTATTTTTATATCAACCTTGGGATCTCATGCATATTAAGTTGGTGAGAGGCAGGTTCCTACATCACTGTACATATAAAAGAGGGACAAGGTAGAAAAAACTTCCTAGAGTTATCAAGTATCACACATTACTATTTCCATAAGACAATGCACTCATCCAGTGAAATACTTCCTTATGAATCATGAAGATGGGGTCTTTGGAAGAATAGAGAACTGAGAAACCTAGAACAATAATTTCCTTGAAGTCATGAAGCTGTCAAGATAGATGGGAAGAGGACAATTTCCAGGCAAAGACTTTCTAGTCACTTGTACAGAAATGCAGTCTTCCTGAACTTACGTGCTCTGAAACTGTGCCTGAATTGTATACGTCATATGATACACATTCCTGGTATCTAACTTGCTTAAAGCCACACTGCTGCAAAACCATATCTCTGATGTTCTAGGATATCCATCCTTTTGTGGTTACCCTGAGGCTGAAAAAGACAAATCTCTCATAGACCCAGCTGGTTCCTTCTTGTCATGTTCTTGCAGCCAAATAGACTCAACTCTCTCAACTCTCCGGTCCTGAGCTTCCCTACGCTTTCAGAGATTCAGATTAAAGGTAGACATTAAATGAATGACAGATCTGGGTCTGAAAATAGGATGGGAATTTTGAAGCCTGGAGACAGAACAGAAAGAAAAGTCAAATGAAAATACTGGGGTGAGGATGAAGGCAGAGCAGTGGAGTAAACTTTCAAGAAGACAGGCTAGTAAGATGCTATGTGACTTCAGGGAACAAAAGCTGGCCAATGAATAGGAGTAGTTTTATGCAACTCTTGAGCCTTATTTAATCTATAAAGTATCTGTCAGGTCAAATTTATAGTCATAAATGTGGATTTCTAGAAATTACAGATGATGGAAATAAACCATGAAACAATTTAATTTAATTTATTATTATTTTACTTTTGTGATGGCTATATACTCTAAAGAGCAATTGTAGCTTCGGCCAGAACTCTTTGCTTTATTTATAGATTGAAAAAATAAAGTTACTTACGTGAAGAAGTTTTATGATGCCAAAAAATAATAGGAAATTGTACCTTAGGGAAACTGCGCATGCAAGCACATATAAATGGAAATGGTACATGCAAACCCACTCCATCACCAAGACATATTCTAACTGTGGAAGAGATCTCTCCTGCCCAGGGACTGTTGCATCAGTCACCAGGTCAGGCACCTTCCCGTGTGTAATAGAGACAGGGCTGCAAAATTAACAGGTCAGTCTTGAATTTTATTTTTCCGAGTGTAGGAAACCTAGACCAGAGGCCTGCATTAGGAAACTGTTAATCATTTTTAAGCAAGATGGGGAAAGCTTGCAAAGCTTTATCACACTAAAAGTGACAATTTCAGTATTGTTGATGCCGTGTCAGAGCATGCTTCAACACTTCCTTGCTCAAAGCAATTCCCAGGCAAACCAATATTAGACTAACAAGCTTTGCCCTAACTCTTCCAAGAAAACATACACGTAGCCACATTCACAACAGAAATTTTTGTTAATGCTCATTGCCCTTCATAACAACTGAACAATGAGAGTACAAACAAAGAGATCTTTGAGTCCCACCTAATGTCAATGTAAAACAATTACACTTTCTTTGTGGATGTACATCTGCACTGTATGAGCTCCACACAGCAGTTTAGACCCTAAAATAACGTCCCTGAATTGAGGTTGCTTTGCCATTCAACTGCCTTAGCTGACATTTGTGTAAGAAAGCAGAGCTATTAAAAACATATTTGGCGAAATCTTTACTCTAACTGTGCTCCATACAATTAGCTCTTCTGAGAATTTGTTGAACATGTAATAATTCAGCAAATTCAAAAGTGCTTAAACAAGCAATAATTATAAGCACAAGAACAACACCTTAGAAGTTAACTTCAAGCCTGTGCATCATCTCATTAAGGTTATTTAAGCGTCTTGTATTGGTGTTAACAGTAAATGCCTATTTAGAAAAGCTGTTAACCATGCATTTAATTCATATAATTTTTCATTGCATTCATGAATGCTCTTAAGGGTTCACCAAATTTCCAACTGAATTATGAATAAATTCAGTGAAGCATTTAAGCACAAATATAAATCCTAAAGTTAGTAACTGCCTTATTCAATCAGTCCAAAATAGGTAAGTACATTACAGCCTGAGCTTTACTGAGTTACACACTGTTATAAGAAAAAAAAAAAAAATTCTCTTCCCCCCCAAAAATTGCCCCCCCCCCCCCCCCCTTCTCCCGAAGAACTGTATCTTTACATCGTGTTCAGTAATTGCAGTTCAACT
>NW_010528399.1:21708-29208 GCF_000687285.1 Phaethon lepturus | reverse complement strand
TTTTGCTTTCTAGCAAGAATCCACACCCAAGGTTTGGCATGTGCAGCATATCTTCATGCCCAAGATGTGCAGACGAATGTGTGTGTCTTTGCACAAGGGCACAGACAGAACCTCCTTGTTCAAAACTGAGCAGTCAGCCCACCTTGTATGCACCAACATTCAGCTGGCTGTAGGCCAAGCCTTTAAAAGTGGCATTACTGGGAATTTATTCTTTACAGTCTTATCTGACTCTTTTTTTCCCCCCATGAGTTTTTGAGTCTGTTAACATTAATTTGTCTTCCTATCTTTTGCTTCCATACTATTACACAAGTCCAGGACAAGCACCAAACAAGGTTCTTCTCTGGGCAGTCTTCAGAGACAGGAACCACTGATGCCTCCCAAAACTCATAGGCAGAAAAAATGGTGAGAGATCTTCAAAATATAACCCACCAAGCCCTCTTGTACTGTGTGGATACACCATGCAATACAGAACCCTCAGAGTAAGGTAAATAGCCTTGAACTTTATTGGAGAGTTTTCTGAAGGAAAGATACAGGCAAAAACTGCACGCATTTAAGAGAACAAACATGTACAGTAACCACATACTATAAGCATGTGAAGACTTGTATTTTCCAACACAGGCAACTAAGCCAAAGGAGTTGCAGCAGGTTTACAGAAGCTTCAGAGCTGGGCGGAGGATGGGTGGGAAGAAAAAAAAAGTGGACTTAGAGCATTTCTTAGGGGTTCCTGAACAGAATGAGAAGGGTTCATTCACCACTACAGTCCTCCACCTCAACATTAGAACAAACTTGGATTCTGCTACTAACTTCAGATAGGTCAATAAGACCATTCACACACAAATCATACCTAAAACTTCTTTCCGTAGGTCTTCTAGGACTGTCCTAGTCTTCCTGACTAGGAAACATGCTAGAGAGTCACTCAGGCTTTTGACAGCCAAAGGTAACAGAGCTAAAGAATAAAACCAGAACATATCATGGTAGATCAAAGCATAAATAAAAACATTTTAGGAAGTCTTAATCCTGAGTAAGGATAACTGTAAACTGTAATGTGTGGCAAATACAGAACACAAAACCCCTTAAAATAATTTAAAAATATACATTCTTCTGACCCAGAAGTAAAATCTGAACTCAGTTCAGTTCTGAGCTTTGTAGGGAACTTGCTGTCACTGACGGTTCAGTCCCAGGTATCCCCAGAAGTTATCAACCCCTCTAAATGTATTAACCATCGATAACATCACATGCCAAATACACTGGATAACTCCTAGTTTATAAATTAATATGACATCTTTGTTAAGGACAAAACTGCCTGCTATTTGGGTAACTTTTCTCCTTAAGAAACTTCTCAAGGCACCTAAAATATTAACGATTACTATTATATGTACTGTTGCTGTTACCATGATTAATACTTACATTTGCAAAACAGCATAACGAATAACAGATTTCATAATAAAGTTATAACCATTCTGCCAAAAACTACTACTACAAAAAACAAAACAAAAAGAAACCCTTTTGCTTTTTTCAATACGAACAGTTCCTTTTTACTTTTACCTGAACAGAACACCTTTTATTTTTCAGAGAACAACTATAAGCTACCAGCAGGTACTATCATTTCCAAATTATAACTGCAGCTTCATTGCTAAAGCAGTCATTTCTTGCACCACTGAAACATAACATCTCTCTGGGACTAGAACGGTGCAAGTCTGACATAACATCATGCACAACAAATTATTTCGTGATTAGGAAATTTCATTAAGAGTAGGTTTAAATATCCAGCCTCATGACTGGTAGACCAACCGTCCAGATGCTTTTTGCTGAGAGCTTCATTCCATGGAACTGAAAAACCAGTAGTTACTCATTGGCTTTCACAGATGTATGGACAGAAACAAAGCAGAGTAGAAGAAAAGACTTAAGTTGTGAGCAAGATTTAACTGACTGTGCTTAGGTGGGTAAATTTTACACTTTGTACTTTTTAAATCATTGTACTGTAATCCCTTCATTATAATATTAAGAGCAAGCACCTGGGGGGCTAAAATTAAGAAGTTAAGAGTTTGGTTTACGACGATGTGGTTGAATTGGTGCATTATAATCGTTGCATTATTTCCTCTGAAAGCAGTGAGCTGTTAAACACAGCAGCCAGGGGTATGTAGGAGTAATTCTTGTTCCCTGCTGTCAGAGATCATGGTCTTCAGCTTATTTTTTCCTTACTACAAAATTGACAGATTTTGCATTTATCAGGGAAAGTTGTTTTTCCTGGTTTTATATATACTGTACAACTTACTTTCTTGGAACACAAGGCAGTGTACTGTATGGAAATTATAGGTAACAGTCTATGCAGTTAAGAAGCTCTTCATATTATCATCCTCATGTCTGTTGGCATCACATCAATCTTTAGCCCCCTTTGTAAGAAACTTTTAATAACAGGGGGTCAAAACCTGATTTTCATGTTCCTTATGATGTTAGCCAATATCTGGGAAATTAACACTGTAAATAATATTGTGATATAACATTTATAAGGGAACTTCTTGAGAGCAGGTATCGTTAAAGCACGCAGACCATTGTATTAATCTACATCTGGTATGACGGCTCTACACTCATTATGAAGGACCACGTGGTACACTGACATCTAGGACTGGAGTGTTGGGTCAGCTCAGTCCAAAACTGTGGATTAAGACTAGATTGGCATTGCCGTATGATCATCAGGCCATTCAGACTACTGGATCTTCCTATAAACTGCCTTAAATGTGTGAAAAAGCACAGCTGAACTCCAAACATTTGCAATGTAAACAATAATATTAAGAGAAAGTGGATGGGACCAAGTCAAAAAGTAAAATACGTAATTTAGAAATGTTGGGTCAACACATTTTTTGAACCAAGCAGGACAGACCTGTGACAATACTAACGTAAGAATAAGGAAATAAGAATTTTATCTTTGATTTTATACAAATATTTCAGATGATTCAGCAGTATCAAGCTCTAAGCTAATAACAGTGAAACAGGTCAGATGATCTGAGGATATTAAAATGCACTTCCATGGCATCTTGAGAAAACAGAACTGCAAATTTATTTTACAAATGAAAGAGGCCAGAGAGACGGACAGACCTCTAGATCATAAAACATTTTAATCATTTAAGTTACTGATTTGGAAAACAACTAATCTAACAGGAGCGCATGTGTCTAAAGATAGAGGACCATTCTCTTCATTGCATATTAAAGGCAATTTAAGGTCAATTAAGACTCAAAAAGAAGCCAGCACAGGTTAACAACACTGGAGCTGGCCCATACAAGATCATTGTAACTGGCAAATAATTAAAAAAAAAAAAAAAAAAATTACAGAAGTCAAAATATAGACTCTCCTAATAGAATTTCATACAGACACTCCATATGCACAAAATGGAAAACTTCCAAAATGGGAGAGAAAAAGATTGAACATATATTCCAGATGCGTCTGGAACACCAACATCCATGCTGGGCCATTCCTTGTTCAGAATCACAAGTAATTTACAGAAATGCTTAAAGATACAGAAGCCAATATAAAATATGCCTGATTTAATCCTATAACAGATATTCCTGAATAAGGAGACAAAGTTAAGCCCACAGAGGACTTTATTTCCCTGAAGAGTTTTTAAAATGATCCAATTTTTCCTGCAGAGCTCTCCAAATCTTTATATTGTCATGCCTTCCAGATTTGCAGTCAAGATATAGCTTTAACACATCCTTACTTTTCCTCCTGAATATTAATAAAATATGAATTAATCTTCATCCAATGACTGATCCTTGAGCAACCTCTCTATAAACTGCTGGATATTTTTTGTCATTAATAGAAAAAAATTACTTTTCCTTCTTAAATAAGAATTGTTCTTAGCGTGATTTACCATAATCTTCCCTTTTAGAACAACTTTTGTACGTTTTTTGTACTAATACTAATCTTCACAGTTCTACCTGGGGAGTTTTTTGAGGACATGAAAAAGTTATGGGAATTTTATATTAAAGAAAATTTTGGTGGAAATCTTTTTCAAGACATCTTTGTCTATCATTAGATATTTTTTAATTTTTTTTTTTTTTAAGAAAAAATAGTTGCCTAATAGTTTTTTACCTCAAAATGGAAGACCAAGAGGCCAAATTCAGTCTTCAGTTTAGATATGCCTGTTATTCATTTACAACTTTCATGAACTGCATAAAGTAACGTAACAATAGCTCTGTCAGACATCTACAAGCCCATGTGGAGTTTGCATTCTGCCTGGCTTGTCAAACATCCAGAAATGCTGGACAGATGGCCAAAGTCTGAGCAGAAAAAAAGGACATAAAGCCTGTTTTACATATCATCTATGCTTGGCAATCGCAGACCTCTGCTAGCCCAATCTCAAAACCACCTATTCAAAGAATCCAAAACACAGAAGATTCATGGATACAAATTCACACCAAACAAATAAAAAAAATGTCATGTACCATGGGCAGTTCGGACAAGTACTTCCAAGTGCCACCCTCAGCCTCTCAAAAAGAGGTGGGAAACTGCCTTGCAGTACGTGTCAAGAGCCAGATGGCAGTGCCAGAAAGGAGGGCAACCGATAACGTATAGACATACGCACTTCTGTAGTCTTTGTCCCCTCGAGATATTTCACAAAAGTAGGATAGGAAAAGCTCTGCAGGCGGTTAGGAGACATTTGCATACCACAGGCCCACGTCTCACTCCTCCTGGTACTTCGTAGACCCAGTTCTCTCAGCTGTCAGCAAGAGACCTCTCATAAGCACTAAAACTTTAAAGAAGATTAACTGCTATGTTAAAATTACTTTTCTGGCAACCAGCTCTGGATGGGAGGATTCTTCTATTATCGGAAGTGCTGGGTGCAAATGATTACCTTTAAGTCACTTTTGTAAAGAGTTTCAACGTAAAGACATTTAACAATAGGGCAGAGGTCTAATAAAATACACCATTCAGCTAAACGATTGCACTTTTAAACACTGTCTTAGTGTTACTAAATATTCATTTTTACAGCTTTAAAGTGACTTGCTACTTTAAAAAAATAAAAAGAAAAAAATCTGATTTAACCTTCCTTCAGAACTGTAAAATATGTATTGAACCATTATCCCAAGTGTTTCCTGCTTCTGTTTACTAATGAAACCTCTTGACAGTCTTGATTAGAAAGTGTCACTTCGAACTCTTTGATCTGGTAATATAGCAATGACACATTTGACATATTATAAAATGCCAGAATATAAACGTAAATGCTGCTGCTTTTTTCTATGAAAAAATTGCAAACTTTACCATGCCAACTAAAGCTAATTCCACTTTATAAATTACAGAAATACAAAATCATGTTAATTTTAAAAAGGTTAGGTTAAAAGGTCTCTTGACTGTGGAAGTCTCACAAAAAACCTCTGTCATTTTACATTTGCCCTTCATATCATGTCTTCAGTCTGATCTTCTAGATGTTGCATCTGACTTTGTGATTGTTTTTACTGTATTTTGCTTTTATTTATATTTTTCTTTATTTATTCTATACTTTGTTTTGTTGTAATGATTTTCGTTACTCATGGAAGTAAACAGCATTGTAATTACCAGACACATAACTGAAGGCCTGTCTAAGCAATTTTGCACTCATTTTAGTGATAGATGAGGTGGTACTTTTCCTTTTTTTTTTTTTAAGTGTAATTATAGTACTAGGTAGTGGTATTAGTGGAAAAAATAACTTATAAAATGAAAGCTTATGTATAACATGAATGCTTGCGTAAATCTACTAAAATATATACTGGTGAATACTCCCAAAACAAAAATCATTAAAGAAAATTTTGTTTGCCAAAAGAGACAAACAAAAATCAACAATTAAAAAAAATAGTTGCTTCTCCACATAAGTGATAGTAGAAATAAGTCCTAGTGTAAAGCAGTGACATGGCTGGCGATAGTTCCTCCTTCCAAGTAACAAGTTTTTCACCTTTTTTTTTTTTTAACCTGTTCAAAGATTTCACAGTAAAAGAGACTGTTCAGATCTACCTCCTTAACAAAAATGAATAAATTACCATTCTTTGCACAAACATTTATTTAATGGTCCCCTAAAATTTCAACGGTTGCTTACATGAACATTTTTATTATGGCTATTTCCTAGGTCATTTGTAAATGTAATTATGATAATACTTCCTTCCCTCACAGAGATTTTGCAAGAAGAGACACATTACAGATGGTAAGATATACAAGTGTTATTATATAGGAAATATACATACTGGTTCAAGCTTCCTAGTGAAATTTATCAGAAAAATAAAAAAGGAAAACTGAGAGCTTCAGAATTTCATAGGAACCATAAGCATATGTATAACACCTTAAGAATCTTTTAATTAAATTTTCAAGGCTTTCAAGTTCAGAACTTCATCTAGAAAAGCTTGTTTGTACATCTGTAGCAATTTGTAGGTAATGTTTGATTACAAAGGTTAGTTACCATCAGCACGCATACTCTAAACAGTCATTTAGAGCAGAAGAAGAAGTTGTTTGCTCAATAAACCAAACCATATGTCATGTTTTCTGTTTCAACAAAACAGAGTCTTGGAAAGAAAACAAAAGATTGTCTCTAGGCAGGCTTCCACACCTAAGTTTTCACGTGCACCTTGCTTACACATCAATGAAAACCTTTGGAGGGAGAGTAATGGTCATTAACGTTAGTTACCCCATTATGCCAATAACGCAATCCAGCAGTCTCAGGCTCACACTTGTATACTTAAACATACTTTTAAGTATACAAAAAATACAACTTCTCATCTGCTCAATTCTCTAGTGGCTTCTTTCCACCTTTACATATTGCTCAGAGTACTGAATCAGGAAAAAATGTAGTGTGTGATCTCATGGCGAACTAGATGGAGAGATCCATGTGGCTAAGAAACATTTCCATTTTTGCCCCTAAATTAGTTTTCAAGTGCATCAGTCAACTTCCCAACCTGCTGAACCTTTGGAGCAACACAGAAGACAGGGTGGTGTTGAGATGAGGACAACTGATAGGAGACAACACCTGTCAGAGAGAGCACACCTGCAACTGTGACTTTAGAATATGGTGTGTCACAGACTCATGCTATAAGGACTCTTAAAAGAAGAAGAACAACAAAAAGTTGTGATATGCTATATTATATTCAAGCCAGTTCACTAGTATCTTCTCCAGCATTTTTTTTTGATAATGTTTATGTCCTTTTTCAGATAACTCAACATGGTCTGCAGACTTCATAAATCCAAAACAAATTAATATTAAAGTTTTAATTCACAACAATCCTGAAAGACCAACACTGTGTCCACAATGATGTAGACATTAGGCTGCTTGCCCTCTGCCATATACAAAAAGAACTGGAAATAAATTCCCGACTGAAGTAGCCAAGAGAAATTTCCAGTTTTAGTAGAAAAATCTACATGCTAATTTCCTGTATAAAATTGTAGACTTTCTAGAGCCATTTTTATTTAATTTTCTTGACAGGAAAAAATGTTATTTTAGTTTGATGTGACCTAAAATGATTTATTTCAAGCCAGTTAAA